>NW_025798627.1:1925477-2184947 GCF_021613505.1 Equus quagga | reverse complement strand
TCTCAATGTAGATTCTGGAAAGGAGGGGATGGACCATGAGCTTTAAGTTGAATGGATAGATATGGCTATGGAAATTATACAGAACCAACAGTCCCTTTTTTCTCCTGTCTTTCCTCTCTTTATGTGTGTATATGTGTGTGTATGCACAGAATGTGTGAGTTTGACAAGGAAAACAGAGATACAGATGCCTAAGATGATGCAGCTGCACATAGCTAGAAAGCCTAATGAGCTGTTAATTATGTTTCTGTTTGGAGCAAATTATTAAATGTATGAATTGCCCATTTTCATTGTCAAATTACCCAAAGTATTATCTCCAGTAACCTTTGACCTCCCAGAGTTGACGACAGTTTTATGGTGAAAGTAGAATATTTTTTTGTGCACCCACAGTGTATCTTAAATCACCTATAAGAAAGGTGATGTCAGAGTAGCTAAGGAGCGAGACTTCAGTTTTGTCCCATTTCAGGACCTATAATTGCAATGCTTTGCACCCCATAGATACTTGTGGGTGCAGAGATGTCTGCTTAGTTTGGAGTTTTGGAAGAAAAAACTAATGAGATTCTGTTTAACATGAGAGATATTCCCTTCTCCCCCAGACCCATTTAGTGAGCCCCAAGTTGAAAAAGTAATGCTATAATAGCATTATGCACTTTTTAGAAGTACTTTGACATTTCATAGCCATTTGTGGTGCCTTCTCTGGGGTCATGGAGGCCTAATATATTACACTTCGAAGGGATCAGAGAAGTCATATGGTTTAGACACTCATCTTATGAATGAGGAAACTGATAGCCACAGGGACGCAGTGACTTATGCAGGGTCACAGCACCAGTGAGCTAGAGAATAATCAGTCATCACTTTATTTACTTTCAGTTTTTATGTTAGAGACTTTGATTAAAAAGTACCAAATTTTCGTTTAGACCCATATTTATGAGGTCTGAGTGTTCTAATTTGGTTATTCATTTGAAAATATTTATTAATCTTCTATTACATGCTGGGCACTGGGCTAGGTATGTAATCTGTATATAGTGGTAAAAAAATATATATGGTTTCTGCTCTCATGGAGCCTGCAGTTGATTTATGGATATTTATCCTTTTATGGTATGAATCGTCATAATAAATCACTACATGCCAGGCGCTATGTTATACAAATATAAAAGCAGGAGCTGAGTGTTATGTATAGCCTCTCATTTATTTAACACTCAGAGAACTCTGCAATAAAGATGTCTCTAACACCAACCACAAGGGGTAATTCAGATCAGACTTTCCAGACATGATGGGTGGTATATGAGGCTGAGTCAATTTTGTTCTCCCAGGTCCGCCAAACTGAGTGTTAGAAGACTGAGGTGGTAATAACTTAACTTCTTAAGCCAATTATTAAGCTTAGTTAAGCTAATTAACTTTTCAGAACCTTAAGTTTACTATAGACCCAGCAAACTTAGTAAAAGCTTGGGCTTTGAAAGCAGAAAGGTATGGTTTGAAGCCTGGTTTTTCTGTTGACTAGCTATGTAACCAAATCACAGAGGAAGAATAGCCCTATTATGGGGCTGCTTAGAGGATAAAATGAGGTAAACTACATAAAGTACGTGATGTTTATTTCCTTCCTACTGCATTTGTACATTGGGAATAATCTTGCACAACCTGTCCACCACACAGGATTGCGATTGCCGTGGGGCCATCGGATGGGCAAGGGCACTGTAAACAATGAGCATTACTGTTATACTGCTTATTGAAGGATTTTTTAAAGTTTATTTAGTTATTTTAGTATAATCCTTCTATGAAATTTAACATGCATACAGAAAAGTATACACATCATTCGGTGCGACTCCATGAATTTCATAAAGTAAACATACCCATGTAATCAGAAGCCAGATCATAAACTAGAACATCCTAGAAGGTCCTGTGGCACCATTTCCCAGTCACTACCTCACCACAGAGATAACTATCTTGACTCTAATGGCACAGGTCAGTTTTCCCTATTTTGGAACTTTTTATAGATGGAATCATACAGAATGTTCTCTTTCATTTCTGGCTTCTTTAGATCCCATTGTGTTTGAGAGGCTGATCCACTGTGTTCCGTGTAGTTGTAGTTCTTTCGTTCTCATGGATTTAGGGTATTCTGTTGTATGTATACCACAATTTATGTATCCTTTCTTTAAGTGATGGATATGTAAGTTGTTTCCAATTTTTGGCTTTTATGAATAGTGCTGCCATTATCATTCTTATCCATGTATTTTGAGAACATACATGTGTATTTTTGTCATGTATATATCTTGGAATGAAATTGCTGAGTGACATATGGGTATAAATATGTTTGATTTTAATAGATACTGACAAATAATTTTCCAAAGTGATTGTACCAATTTGTACTTCCACAAATAGAATGTTTTAACATCTGTCAAAATTCTGTTAAATCCATAATAGGATTTTACAAAAATACAGTTTGCATCATGTAAAAAATGGATAAGTACAGTTTGAATCATGTAAAAAATGGGTACATGGTTTTCTCTTTTGTTGCCATGCTATTTTAGCTATGTTCTTAGATTGCGTGGAACAGAGCCTCGTTGCCATTAACTTAGCTCATGGGGAGGGATTGTTATTATGGAGATTCATATGCACGTGAAATTAGAAAAAGCTGAGCTATGTAGCTTTAGAAAGATCACAAAAACGCAGAGGGGCCAGGCTGTGGGATCTTGAGTGTTCTGCTCTTTAGTCTTGCTTCTTCCTGTAAGGTGTGCTGGTATCCTGAGGGACAGTCCATCCTCGCTGGGCCTGTGTTCAGCAGGCAGTTATTACAAGTAGTGCTGTGAGCTGGCATCCATGCTGACTGTTCGGGCATCTGTTCTGGTCGATTGCTCCTCTGCCATATGCTTTGTTAAACATTTGATTATCACCTCAGCTTAAGGGGAGCTCTTCTTTGCAATCAATTGTTGGGATTTCCAGCCTTCTATCTGAGCTACATACCATTCCTAAGGCAATCAGCCTCTGGAAGCTACCTGCTCCCATCAATTCCCAGGGAGCAGATGTATGTACCAGCTAGCCTTCTAGATCCAGGGGTTGACAGATACGCTTTATTTATGTTAGATGCTACATGAAATACACAGTAGTAAGTGAATCATAAGAAAAATTTAGCTGTTTTTTAAACTTAGAACATGAGATCTTGTTTTACAATAGAAATATTAATGCAGGCCTGTACTAAGACTTACTGTTTCTATGGATCTTTATAGCCTACAAACCAGGGATAGGGCTTGCGATTTTGTGCTAACTTAGTCTACTCTGGTTCAGCTAGTCTCGGTCACGGAAGAAATCTCTTAAGGGAGACAGGGAAGACAGGTCTAAACACTTCTGCACTTAATGGGCAAATAAATGGATAAAAGAGGTTCTCCTTATGGAAGCCAGGCATGAAAACCATTCCTGAAACTGCCACATCTTGGAGTTACTTTCTGGTTCAGTGGGTTTAGTTGTAATGTGGGAAGTGATAGCCAGAAACATATACTCTTGCTTCCAACTTTTAGACTCCACTCAAGATAGAGGACCCATCTATTTCACCTCATCCACCTTCCAGTCCACCTTCCAGATAATTTCCCCTGGGTGTTTTCTTGGCCCAATTTATACTTAATATTTTTAGCTAATCCCCACTTTGTCATCATCTGGGTGGTTTGCTGAAAGATATATGGCCTATGCAAATCATTTCTTACGTTATGTTCTTTATACAGACCTATACAAATATTTCCATAGCACTTCTGAACTGGAGGTGAGGCCCTTAGAAAGTGTTGTCGTTGGAAAAGTTTGGACTTCTGAAGAGTTCAGGTTGTCCTTCAAGACCTCTTTCTACCATAGGCACCCAACTGAAGGTCCTAATCAGAGAATATGTTAAAAAGAACTTGACCTAGTCTGTGTCTTAATTTATATGTGTGAGGCTTTTCTGAAAGTGAAGTGATTAATCTTAGTCAGTGCATGCATAGGACCAGAAAGTCTTGTTCTAATAAGTTATTAAACTAACAGGGTAATCAAAAATTGAAACTAAAATGTCATTTCACTGCTGTATTCCTATAATTTAAATTAAACTGTAAGCATTATTTAAAGGCTTCAATGTAATATTTTTTAGCTTTTTTTTTTTAAAGCAAGTCTGGAAGCTGGGTCTATTTCTATAAATGTTCTGCTCAGTAGCCAGCCTTTTGTGGAAACATTAGATTTTAAACACTTGGATCATTTAAATTACTCCTCTTCTTGCTTTCAAGAAAGATTGAGAAGAGTTACAGGGAAGTTCAGTGGATTAGTCATGCAGTTCCTTGATGGATCATTCACAGGTCCCAATGCCAGCAAACATTTAACTGATTAAAACGTTCTGAATGAATTTGTTATTTGACAGTACTCTTTGAATGAATGTACTTATTATATTGAATATATCCTACTGATATTATTTAAGCTTCCTTCCAATATTAATTCCTAAAAGGCTCTGGCTAACTTTTCCATAGAAGCTCTGTCCAGGTCAAGTCCATGATGTATTTGGTTAAAGAATCTTTGTGACTCTTGAAAGAAATACAGGAATTTAACAGTCAGTATTGTTTATAAAATCTGGGATGGTCATGTTTAAATGATAATAAATTTAAGAATGAGGTGATTAATTTTACAACTTTTTTTTGGTGACAAACCTTAAATACTGGAAAAAATAGATTCTTTAAAAAACCCCTAATATTTAAAACTCAAGTTTTGAAACATATATCAGTCTCAGTCTCATATACAGAAAAATCTAAACTTATAGCATTGTTGACCAGCCTCAGCGCCTCCTACATCCTTTTGTATGAGAGGTTTCTTGAGAGATAATAGATTTGCCATGTCAGACTGATTATTTGAAATCTAAGTTCTGTTTCCAATTTCAGATTCTTAACAAGGTCTGGCTTAGCCAGTGAACATAAAAGTGCTTACTGCTAAATTAGCTGCAGAACATGAAAGGAAATCACGAGGCCATTAACACATCTAGAAATAGTCCTTTCTAGCCTTCGGTTCCTAAGATAGCTTAGCGAAAATGAAATATTCAGATAAGGTAGGGCAGGGAGGGGAGTTTTTAAACTATTTTCTTTTAAACTTTCCTTCCTTCCCACCCTCCATTACTTCCCTCCCTCCCTTATTTCTCCTTCTCCAAGTGTCTTCACTTAAAACGTCACATTCAAGATCTTCCTAGTGCTAAGTGATGGGGGCAGTGAAGTACACACTTTATCCCTGTGTGTACAATGAGGGAAAAAGACGGGATAAACAGCGACTTCACCACTAGATTTCAAAGATTAAAGTGCCCTTTTTGTACCAGGGTTCCATGTGACTTTCAGCCGAACACGCCCACTCTGTTGATGGGAAAGGAAAGTTCTCCTTGAAGGGCTGAAATAGACACTGCACTTCAATTACACCCTGAGAATCCCTCTAGGCTAGTACTCAAGAAAGATCTCCATTTCCCTCATCCTTTTATTTCTTCGTTACAGCATACTTATTGACTGCCCACCGTATGTTAGACACTGAGCTGGGTCCTCGGGTCTGCCCACAAGATTAAAGTGCTGAGGGAGAGGCAGGCATTAATTACAGACTCACACAGATGCCAACTGACCCTGTGGCATGAAAAGGTGCACGATGCTGTGAGAGTGTCTAGCAGGGTGGGAGGTGGTCAGGGAAGTCTGAGACTGGTCAACTGGGTGAAGCGGGCAGAGAAAGAGGCTCCAGGCAGATCTCTTGAGGAGAGGGAGTCAAGGCTGGTGGCCGGGAGAGTGCACTGTCACACAAAGTGATGCCAGAAGATGCAGAGGACCGAGGGCCTCTTTCAGCTGGGCAACCAGTGCAGATTTCTTCCACTCAGACTATCCCTTTTATAATAAGATGGGAACATCCACATCTGTATGACACAGCCCGTGTGTGTATATAACAGCTGCTTAATAAATACTTGTTGAAATTGGAAGGTTGATTCAGGCTCTAAGGCCAGCAGTTGAAGGATGCTTAACACATTCAGAGATGATACCTGGGTATCTAGAAAAGAATATTTTAAACAAAGAGAAGGGAGAGACAGTTTAACAGTTTCTCCCCTTGAAAAGAAGTAACATAAAGGCCGGGGGTTGTTAAAAGTGGGGGTGAGATGTCTGATGACAGAAAGCATGAGAAAATTATGTTAGTGGTGCTATGATTCAGAAGTAAGTTACTGTCATTATTAAGAGTGATAATGGCTTTGGTTTTGTGAAGATGAGCAGTTCTTTTCTCCCATTAAATGTCAGTGTACGTGTGTATACCATGTATGCGTGCGTATTTGAGGCCAAATTAGATTTTGGTGAAAGAGGGTAGGGTTGCCAGATTTAGTACGTAAAATTTGAGATGCCTAGATTTGAATTTTATGTAAACCTAAAGAATAATTTTTAGTATACATATGTCCCAGATACTCTACAAGAGGAGCATTTTTCCCCTAAGAACTTCAGAGATGAGTTGTCCATTTCTCCATATTTTAAACCATTGCATATACAATGTTTATGTGTACGTTCATTTATTCTCAGTTCATTTCTGCCATATATGTTTTTAGAATTGGATTTTCCAAACCTTTGGAACCTCTGGTGATCAAGGATCCCTTTCCTGGGGAGCCTGATGATTTATAGCTGAGACTCTGCCTCCTTGATCTGGGCTTCTGTCTCTCCAGTGTTAATACCCCAAGAATGAGACTAGAGGATTTTACTGACGGTGGTGTCCTTTGGAGCGCTGAAACAGGGGGCAGCCTTCGCGCAAAGGCCCCGCAGAACGATCATTGATCTGCCTTCTAAAAACTGAGCTGTGGCTCCAAAGCCGCTTAGTGGTCTCAGAAGGCATCTGCTGCTGCTTCTTGAGAAGATCTTTCAGATGAGGGAGGGGAACTATTTGGCTCTAGAATACTAAGTAAACAGCTCACTGTGTGTAGATACTGTGAAAGAGGAACAGATCCAGGAAGATAAAGACTAGAAGGTAATCTACACGAAGGAAAACAATTTTTGCTTTGGATGGCAGGATTTTAAAATGTTTCTCAATATTGATGATGATGACGATAATGAATTAAAAAAATAGATCATATTACGACACGTAGAAGCAGCTATAATATGCATAATGGTCTGTTTTACTAAAGAGGAAAGTACAAATTTAAATGTTAATATGAGATGCTAATGTTAATATGGGATGTTAATGTGAGAATTGATATGTCAGATGAAATACTGTCTATGAAAATGTTTTGTAAACCATGAAGTACTCATACCCCTACAATTTAAAGGCAACACATTATTAGAATTAATAAATGCCCTAAAGTGAGTAAATTCTTTTGCTTTAAATGTTAGGACACTTTGAATTAAAATTGTAAACCATCAAATCCAGCAAGTGGTGTTAAAGATCAACTGAGCTCTTATTTCATTGATGAGGCTTAGAGAAGGGAAATGATTTATTTTAGGGTCACCTGGCAGATTAGAACCTGGTATAGAATCCACATATCCAGATAAACTCTCCAGTGCACTTCATACCTCACTTGGCTATGTCAGTTTTTTTGTTTTGAGGAAAATTAGCCCTGAGCTAACATCTGCTGTCAATCCTCCTCTTTTTGCTGAGGAAGACTGGCCCTGAGCTAACATCCATGCCCATCTTCCTCTACTTTATATGTGGGACACCTACCACACCATGGCTTGCCAAGTGGTGCCATGTCCACACCCGGGATCCAAACCAGCGAACCCCGGGCCGCCGAAGTGGAACGTGTGAGTTTAACCACTGCGCCACTGGGCCGGCCCCAGCTACATCAGTTTTGAAGCTTCCACTATGGGCCTCAAATCCGTGTTGTTGAAACTTTCATACAAGGAAGTGGCTATTTAGCATATTTTGCGTATAGCACAGATTATAGTTCACAGGGATTACATGGTGTATCAGTTTCCTGAGGCTGCTGTAATAAGCTATCACTAACCTGGTCACTTCGAG
The DNA here is from genome assembly GCF_021613505.1 of Equus quagga. Lineage (NCBI taxonomy): Eukaryota > Metazoa > Chordata > Mammalia > Perissodactyla > Equidae > Equus > Equus quagga. Next base: position 2,177,000 of record NW_025798627.1, on the reverse strand, counting down.
CAACAAAAATTTGTTCTCTCGAAGCTCTGGAGCCCAGAAGCCTGAAATCCAGGTGTCAGCGGGGCTGCGCTCCCCCTGCCCGCAGTATCCGGGGGAGGGCTGTTCTTCACCCCTCCCAGCTTCTGGTGGCTGCGGGCACTCCTTGACCTGCGGCTGCATCACTGCAGTCTCTGCCTCTGTCTTCACATCGCCTTCTCTTCTGCGTGTGTGTCTTATCCCCTTCTGCCTCTCTTTTATAAAGACGCCTGTGATATGTAGGGCCCACCAGCATAATCTCCTCATCAGGATCTTTAATTTATTCACGTCTGCAAAAACTACCACATAAGGTCATATTCACAGGTTCTGGAGGGCTGATATCTTTGGGGATCACCCTGCAGCCCGCCACACACAGTAAGGAAATAAAGCTCCTGGGAGACCTAGAAATTGAAACAAAAATTGTCCTATCCCCTTGATTTGTCTGTATTCTCTTCTGATAACCTACTAGCTGTTTAGTTATATTATAAAGTGGTTTTGAGTGTCAAGAACCCACACAGAATAGCTGGACTTACCAGTCTCAACAGTGACAACCAACATACAAGCGTGTAACTTGATACATGCATTAAAAATACCAAATTTACAATATTACGGGCAAAACGGCACCCACTGAGGTGAACTTTCACTGAAACGATGCAAAGATGTTCATTAAATGTCACTATCTCAAAGTAAAGGAACCCTTGTATTAGTGGGGTGTTAGCCCTCTCTTTTATGACTCAGTTATGCCAATTTCATAAAACCCTAAAAAAATACATTTAGCACCTGGAGGTACTAAAGATTTGTATAAGTATTTTCATCAACTGGTTGTTTAAAGTTCAGATTCCACTCCTCATCCTCCACAGCCATTGATATTTCCTAATTTATTTATAATTTCCACCCTGACCACCTCCAAAAACGATATAAAGTGTCTTACCATGAAAGATATATGCCATTAGAAATAAAATTTCAAGCAATTGTCGAAAGAAAGGGAAATAAATATGCTTCCCAAACCTAGGCTAATATTTTCGTTGAGAATGAGTACAAATACTTATTTCTAAGCTTCCCGGCAGCCGAAGCAGACGGGGTCTCCAGTACCCTAGCAGAATACTCATTGTGTTTACTTTGCTGCTTTCCCACATCCCAGGCTGAGATTGTTATAGAAATGTTAGCGATCGCTTCCAGTCGTAATTATTGACTCCAGAAATAAAGTTAAATTTTGATTTGCAATCCCACTGAACTCTTCCAATTTTTACATACTAGATTACATTTGCTTGACTAATTCTTTGGGCCTGTTTTAGATTTTATATAGTAATAATTGAAAATCCACCTGTGATGATACGTGCGATGACTCAACGACACTGTCATCACCATGCTTCAACGATGGGCACTTTATTAGGATTGTTGCTTTTCCCTCAAGGTCTGTTTTTGTTTTCAGCTGAATCCCATTAAATGACTCAAGGCACCTTGAGAAAATCTTCTTCCCCAGAGACTCTAACCATGTCTCCGTACCATGTTTATAAAATATTACACTGGGAAGGGGTTTGCTATTTTATTCAACCATAGCTTAACTGCACGTCTTTTGACGTTGACTAAGGAAGTCTGAAAAAGCATTCCACAGGTGGTCTGAACTTAAGGCAAATATGAGCAGTGATTAGACAAATTATAGATGTGTGTAAGGAAGTTGTGAGAAGGTGCATGAGATGAATCATTATTAAACTCCAGTAAACCAACACAGGTGGGGATTTAGACATCTGTGTGGGCTTAATGTATCATTTTATATATCCAAACCAAGTTAAATTTTTTTTTTTGCTGAGGAAGATTGGCCCTGAGATAACACCTGTGCCGATCTTCCTTTATTTTGTATGTGGGTCACTGTCACAGCATGGCTGCCATGAGTGATGTAGGTCCATGCTTGGGAAATGAACCCAGGCCACCAAAGCTTGACCATTAGACCATGGGGCTGGCCCCCAAATTAAAACAACCTTTTGTGTGAGCATTAAACTTTTCTTTCTTAAGGCTGAATGCTATGGGGATTTGGCATCACAGAATTACTAATTTTCAGCCCTGGTAGTTCACCCCTCTTCTGAGATCTTTATGTTATTTGTGGCCAGTTGGGCAGGTGGGACTGTGAAGCAGTGATCTCTGCTTTCTTCATGGCCACAGTTTTTGCCCCTAATTCCACTGGCCTGTTTCAACCTGTGTATCACTGCTCCTAGGCAGAAGCAGGCAAAAGAATGTGGATGGATCATCACTTCTGGAAAAGCATCTCAGAGCATATTTCATAACAACAATTGGTTAACAAAGTAATCTTTTTATTTTATAGGAAGTAATACAGTCTCATGTAATGCACCAGTGTGCTATTTATGAGGACGTGCCCTGGCTTAATGATTCTTTGGCTATCTTAGGAAGGAAAGTTTGAGTTTGGAAGAAAAGTGACATTTGTTTCAAAGGAGTGGAAATTCTTAGGTTCTAACTATAGTTCATTAGTTAAGAGCTTAGCCCTGGCTCAAGGGTTAGACTGCTTGAATTCAAATTCAAATTGCTCCATTTACCATCTGTGTGACCTTGGACAAGTTGCTCCTCGAATCATTAGTTTTCTCATCTATAAAATCGGCACAATGATAGGACCACAACATAAAGGGTTCTGATTAGAATTCTGTATCCTACTCTGTGTAAAGCACAGTACCGGGCACATGGCAGGCGCTCAAAGATACTAACTCTTTTTGTTGTTGATGTTGTCTTCATTATTATCATGTGGGAAGTTCGTGCTGAATGATAAATGGTACTGGATTTTTTTATAGAGAATGTGTGATAGCATCTGTAATGAGCACATAAACAATTCTTGCTTTTCCCCAAGTGCCTAATTCATTTAAATGGAAGATTCATGACTCAGTTCAAATGTACAAGTAGATTAGCCTTTGCAAATAATTCACTTACTAGCAGCTACACTATGTACCATTGTTTTAAAGTCTTTGATTCTCTGGGAGGTGTACAGAGGGGGTCTCCCTGTGCAAATTGCTTTCCTTTTTATTTCATCAATTCTGAATACATAGGTTGATTACAGGAATTTTTTCCCCCCAAAGATTTTTGAAGTTCATGCAACTGTGTATAGCTGTTGCCAGGAAAGTGGTCCTAATTGCTTTCTCTGGAATAGTCACTGAGCCATTTTGTCCTAATGTTTCAGAACTTGTTGTCTGCTTTACCCTTGGCACTTATGTGTTCAGAGGTTCAGAAGAAAAAGAAATGAAGGGACTCTCTGATTCCCACCCCACTGGAAACCGGGCACAGAAAAAAGTGACAAGATGTATATCCTATTTTTATTTTGTTTTATCAGATCTGAACCCTGGGGGAGATTACATGTTGGACATCTTCCTGCTCATGCCTGCTTCCCTCCCTCCCTCCCTCTCTATCTATCTATCTATCGTCATCATCTGTCCATAGCTATCTATCCATCTCTCTATCTCTATCTTTCTCTATCTCTATATCTGTCTATCATCTATGTATGTATCAGCTCTATCTCTCATCTCTATCTAAATTTATCTGTTTATCTACTTATCTAATCTATACAATTCATTTTAGGGGCACAAAGAGGAGTTTAATAGGACTACAAAAGCAGAGTAACAAGTCTCATTGGAAGATACATTTATAAGAGTGGGAAATGGTAACTACTTAGCAAAAGAAATTTCAGAAAGCACGTTTTTCACAAATTCTCCGCAATTTAAATAATCACTGAAAAATCAGAAAGCAAAATTTATTTGGCCTAAATCTAGTAGGTTTGTAGTAAATCTTATTGGTTATGGTGAGCAATCAATTAATAGCTATTAAGAAATACTTGACTTAATAAGACACATTGACTGTGTTTTTTGGTGTGGAAATGATTTGTTTATTTAAGAAATATTTATTGAGCAGTCTAGATACTGTCTTAAACACTGGTAATACACAGGGTGAATAAAACAGTCTACAGGACAAAGGGGGGGGGACAGACAGTTCCAAGTTAATAAATAAATAAAAATATAATTATATATGTGATACAAGTAGTGCAGACAATGAGGGGCGGTCACGCTGGTGGTGGAGGTAACCTACCTTAACTAGTGTACTCAGAGAACTGGGCTTGGTAAATGAAGTTGTTGCAGCATGTTTAAAATATTGGAACCAAAATTTTGAGTACCCGTCCAAAATCACTTTTTTATAAGAGAGGAGCTGCACTTAGAATGATGCATTAAAAAAAATTTGTATGTATGTATGTATACATATATATATATGATTATCTCTTTGAAGGTAAACTTACCCTGCAACTTTACCTGACATGATCTTTCCAAGATTACAATGGATTTTATGTATTGGAAAACATTTACGTGAAATGTACAAGTTTGACACGTGACTTAAAAAGTTGTTTTTACTTTCAAGATTGCTATTAAGTGCTGTCTAATATCAGGTAAAACAGTGACACAAACGCCTCGCTCAGCGGGGATGCAGAGGCTGCCGGGGAGGGAGAGATGAATGGTTCCGTTGGTAGCGGCGCATTTGAAGTTCTGGCTGATCAATAGCGTCTTTCACTTCTAGGGTCAACGTGGTAGCAGCCAATTAAAAGGAGAGCAGGCAAAAGAGGAAAAGATCCACACACTGGTGTTACTTGTGCTGTTCACAGAAAGCAAACCAGTTTTGTGTGAGAAAATTGCTTTCCCTGGACTGGAAAGCATTGAGAATTCACTCCCCCGCGACCTTTCTTTGCTGCGCCTCCCTCAACTCCCATATGCCTCTCTCCGTTCTCAGAGAGCCTCTATGAACTGCAGCGCTCTTTATCACTGGGAGCGTCTGAGGCTGTGGCCTGGTGCAAGTGATTTGGGAACAGAGGTAGTGCTGAATTCAAATCCCAACCACGATTCTTTCTAGCTGTGTGATTTGAGCAAGTTATTTAACTTCCTAGATCGACTTCATTGACTCTAAAAGGGGGGAAATATGGGGCCAGCCCAGTGGTATAGTGGTTAAGTTCCTGTGCTCTGCTTTGGTGGCCCAGGGTTCACAGGTTTGGATCCTGGGCGTGGACCTACACACCGCTCATCAAGCCATGCTGTGGCAGCCTCCCACGTACAAAATGGAGGAAGATTGCCATAGATGTTCGCTCAGGGCCAATCTTCCTCACCAAAAAAATAAATAAAATAAAATAGGGGAGAATAAAACCTCCTTTACAGGGTTGTGTGGGGATTACTGAGATGACCATAGGTAAGGCTTCTTGTACAGTGTTAGGCACTTGGTTGGTTCTGCTTAATACTTAAGGCTCAACTCTGAAAGCACTTGAGGTTACAAAGCTCAGTGCCAGGTTATTTTCATGCTGTTTCATCTGTGTCTCATTGGCCCCACAGTGTGGTGAGAATCTTGAGGGCAGGAAACATATTTCATGCCTCTTGTCTACCTTCCATTGCAGAGTCCTAGCAGAGTCTGCAGTGCCAAATCAGCACTTATAAATGTTTATATTGCAACTTCCAGACTGTCTTTTGCAAAGTTTCTTAAAATTAGGGACCACGAAGGATTTGGAGAATGGTGCTTTTCACACAGTGCTCCCACAGATTTGGGTAGGGATAGGGGAAAGAAGGTGAAATCATATGAAATCAACTCTTAAAATCACGATGGGAAGTAGGAAAATAACATGTGCCATATCGTTTGACAATCCCTATGTGTAACCAAAATTGCGTAATGTGTTTTATTATGATTAAAACCACAGTGATGTATGTTGCCCATTTAGCATGCTCCAAAACACAATGGGAATTCACCTTTATGAAGAACAATAGTCATGGGGCCAAGACCTTGGATTCTGGCCAATTTTAAACATCTGCTTCCTCCTGAGACAGTCTGGAATTATCTTATGGGAGTCAGCCCTAGAACTGGGCTCGGGAGCAGAGGGCCTGGGTTAAATTCTATCCGGGGAGACCCAGGTTGGCTGAACGTGCAGGGTGGCAATATCTCCTGTCCTAATAAATCTGCAGCGGCTGTATTCTGTCCTACGGTGGAGATTTTCCAGGCTCTCTGTCAGCACTGCAGTTACCTACCGTAATACAGGAATCCAGGAAAAATGTTTCACATAGCAGGCCCTAGATACTTATTTAATGAACGAAAGGTGGAACAAAAGAGATGTTCTCTTTGTATACCAACATGTAACCCTGAGATTTCCAAGCTGATTTTTGGCATTATTCTAACACAGCATAAAGATTTGGACAGACTCAATTAGCATGTTTTAATGATATTTGGCTTGTTGATTTCTCAGCTCTCAGGAGATCTTAGCTTTTGGCAATAGAGACAGATAATAGTGTTCTTCCCTTTAATGCTTTGGGAATAATGTAGCTGTCCAAAATGCTAAACTTTATTCTGCAAAGTTATAACCTGAAACAGAGTTTTAAGCAAGTTGATATGTATTCCCTGAGCACCATTGGTCAGACATTCATTTAACAGTAAACGTTTATGTAAGTGCACACTATACACTGTTCCAGGTTGTGTGGGAGTTTCAAAGATAAATGAGGTTCTGTCTTTGCCACTTAAGACGTTACAGTTATTTACTATATAGACACTATATTTTCATGTCTTGAAGAAAGTGCTGGTTAAGAATTACTACGAGTGGTAAATATTTTTATACTAATATCTCCTTTATGTGGCATCATGAGAAATTATGAATAGATGAATTTCACTAATTAACTTAATTCCATTATTCTTAGAGACTTTAGTATAAGTTCTAATGATGTTGCCATAAACAACAGCGCTATCAAATATGATTTTCAAGGTTTCTTTGTGGTTATTTTTATCCTTAGGATATTTCCTGTTGGCATGTATAGTCAAAATTTGGCATTTTATTTATTAATTTCTTTATTTTGTTGAGTTCATAATAGTTTACATCATTGTGAGATTTCGCTTGTACATTACTTCTTGACTGTCACCACGTAAGTGCTCCCCTTCACCCCCTGTGCCCCCCCACCCCCCTCCCCTGGTAACCACTGAACTGTTTTCTTTGTCCATGTGTTTGTTTATATTCCACATATGAGTGAAATCATATGGTGTTTGTCTTTCTCAGTCTGGCTTATTTCGAAAATTTGGCATTTTAAATTCAACTTGATATACGATTAGGTTCATTTGTTTCTTATTTTTAGACATTGCCTTATTTTTCCCTTTTGATTTAACTTTGATTTTTAGTGATCTAAAACTTGTATGTGGTTCTAAAATCAAAGCTATAAAACAAGGTACCTTTGGAGAAATTATTCCTGTCTACTCTTTACCCCTATTTAAAAAACTAATTTTTAAAATTAATTAATTTATTTTGTCTTTTTGTTTCTTTTTGAAAATATAAGCAAATATATACACACATGCATATAAAATAAAAGATAAATATATGAATATTTATACATATATCTATTCATAAATCTCTTCCTATTCTTACACAAATACGGTATACTAGACACTCTCTTTTGGACTTGCTTTTCTCACTTAAAAATAGATCTCGAAGGGGCTGGCCCCGTGGCCGAGTGGTTAAGTTCGTGCACTCCGCTGCAGGCAGCCCAGTGTTTCATTGGTTCGAATCCTGGGTGCGGACATGGCACTGCTCATCAAGCCACGCTGAGGCAGCATCCCACATGCCACAACTAGAAGGACCCACAATGAAGAATATACAACTGTGTACCAGGGGGCTTTGGGGAGAAAAAGGAAAAAAATAAAATCTTTAAAAAAAAAATAGATCCCGAAGATCACTCTATTTCTTTTTTTTTTTTTGAGGAAGATTAGCCCTGAGCTAACACCTGCCAATCCTCCTCTTTTTTTGCTGAGGAAGACTGGCCCTGAGCTAACATCCATGCCCATCTTCCTCCATTTTATACGTGGGACGCCTGTCATGGCATGGCTTGCCAACCAGTGCCATATCCGCTCCTGGGATCAGAACCAGCAAACCCTGGGCTGCCAAAGCAGAATGTGCGCACTTAACCACTGCACCACCGGCCTGCCCCTCACTCCATTTCTTTTTACAGCTGCGTGGTATCATATTATGTGGTTACACAATATTTTATTCAGTAGCTTGCTTATTGATAGACATGTGGTTGTCATATCAGACTTTAAATAATATTTTCCGAGATGTAAAGGAAATGGGCTTATCGACTGACCTAAATGTCTATCCTGTTGGTGGGTATATTTCTCATTGCAGACTAATACTTAATATAAATCAGTTGTTTTGTGTGAGCTTGAATATAATTTTTTCAGTTTTGGCACAACTCTGAGGAAAACGCTAGAATCACAGACTTTTTGCATCCAGTGCGACTAAAGCTGCCAAGACATAACCCTCCACGGAGGACTTCTCCTGGATGGACTAGGAAAGCTCCTATGTAAATGTTAAGAACCCAGAAAAAGGAATGTTTAAGGGCTGGTAGTTATCACTTAGGATTTTTTTCTCTTGAAAATCTGAAAAATGTTAAATTATGAATTTTTAAAATAGTTATTAATAACCTGTTAGATGACTTGTTCTGGAGCCATTGGACCAAAAATTTTGTTCCAACTGAAAATAAGGTAGAGTTTATCATATTTGTGATGGGGCCATTTGTTGGTTTGATTTACAAGGTTGGCATTAAGAGTCTTTTAAAAAAAATTCCTGGGCGCTGTGTCTGAGATCTCGGTAGAGGCAATCAGGTGGGTGGTGGTGTATATATTAGCTTCGTGGACTCATGCAGCATTTGCTGCAGCTTCCTCTTGGGAACAACGTATATGCCTGGGAGCAGAGTTCCATGATCGAATAAATTTGAAAAATTCTGACTTAGACAAGTTTCTTTATTGCAAAATTTCTCAGAGCCTTTAATAACCAATACATACGTGACTTCGCAAGACAGGGGTATAAAATGCTGCTCTTCACAGACTATTTTCTTTATAGAGCCTGTTTTTCATGGAGCAAATTTTAGGAAAGTTGGATGTAATGGTTAAGCTTATAGTTATGAATGATTTAGAGAGTGAATTGCAAGGGGAGAGAGAATCAACAGGGTAGGTATCATTCCTGTGTTACAGGGGAGGAAAATGAGGCTCAGGTGTTCATGATGAGCCTATCATGGATTGAGGGCAGATCTTCAGATTGCACATCGATAGCATCACCGTATGTAAAGATTTGAAGAAATAAAAAAATCTGGAAAGAGTTTAGTAATTTTCTTAAAAATATCCTTTCTTAAAAATTTCTTAAAAATATCCAGTTGCTACGTCTAATGCAAAATTTTCCTGGTGTCACTAGGACTTTTTATTTTAAAAGTAAAACATTTTCTAGGCCACAGATATTTTCAGAAGGAAAGACACTGAGATTGCCACCGGCCTTCCCTCTCTGTGCGGAATTTTAGATGAACGTACAGACATCAGATGTTGGTGCTTTTGCTTCAGACGCCTTGTAATCAAAACCCCTATAGGAGGATTTATCCTGTTTTCCGCTTAGCAGAAAAAAGGAATTATTTTATCCTTCAAACAGTTCCGTTTTTTACTCTATTTCCCATTCCCTAAATTTTTTTTTCCCTGACTAGAGTAAAACTAGTTATTCTTCATGTGACACTGGAAGAGAGAGGTCATAGTCGTTTTTGTACACAAGCTTTCTGTACCTTACATCACTGTTGACCTTTTTCTGTTCAGGGAGAAGGGTATTAGTTGCCTGCCTTCTCACCAAGTTCCTTCGTTTTTGGTGTTCAGAGTTGTTATAAAAGCAAATTTGAAATTTCACGGAATTGTCTTCTTTGATTGAGGCTGGCCTATTAACACAAACTGTTCTGTCTCAGAATTTCCTTTTTCTTTTTACAGAACATACATTTTAAGTCTATTTCAAGAGAAGAGATTTTAAACAAATATACAATGATTGTCAAACGTTCTGAAATTGGATACAGATGGATTCAGAGGAATTGAACCAATAAATGAACGACAGTTCTTGACCTGGTATATTTACTGCATGTCAGTGAAGGAGTAGCTAGATTTCCTTGTTACTCAGAGCGTGGTCACGCAGCTCAGCTGGTGTGGCCATCTCTCAGATGGTGGGACTGAGTAACGCATCTTCGGAAGGATGTCCTATCTACAGGAAGGAGATAGTTCCTGTCTGGCTTTTCTGATACTTCTCACAACTTAATTGTTCTCTGCATGCTCATTGCTTACTTTACTTTGTTGGTTAGGTCCAACACTAGAAAGTCAGATTGATTTTGTCTGTTTTATCAAGCTCAGAAAACATGATGTTTGAGAATGCAATTTAAAGATTTTCACAAACATAAGAACTTTTCTACTAGATAGCATCATTAGAAATTATATTTTTCTCGGAAGTGAGGAAGAGAATTGCATTCTGTTTGGGATCTAAATTGCTTTGGTGGCAGGCATTTTGTGTATCGTTATTCACTGTTTCTTTGAGGAATGACTGGACCACAGGAAAAATAGTATTTTAGACAAAAGACAGAGGGGTATACCATGTGGGCAGATGGCGACAATTGGCATCACCATATGGAGGCTTGGGCCCCTTTGCAAGTAGAGGAAGTGGAAGCCCTCTGCAGCCAGTGCCAGCGTGGCTGATCATTCTCCCAGCATGTCCCTTTCTCTCTGACTATTGTTGAGTTAGGGAGTGGGGAACACTGCCTGGTGATAATGCTGTCACCTCACACTGTCCTCCAAAGTTTTGGATCCCAGAATTACTAAAAACTATGTAAAAGGCTTTCCTCAAATTGGGGGAAGGAAGATGAGAGAAGTTTATGAAGCAGAAAAGGTGGTAATGGAGTTGTTAATAGCCTTCCCCTCTGTGTATGTATGGGATTGACGTGGTGATTGAACGTATATGTACAAATGCAGCAAACTAGCAATAATATGATGATAACGATAGTAGAAATTATAATTTATTGAGCACTTACTGTGTGCCTGACACAGTGTAACTACTTTACATTCATTAGTGCAGTGAATTTCCTTAACCTCTCTGTGAGGAAAGTGCTTTGTTACTGTTACTCATGAGAAAATTGCAGCTTAGAGAGTTGAGTGGAGCAACTTAGCCACGGTTATACATTAGAGGGAGAATTCTCATCAAAGCATTTCCTACTGCATTTTCTCTGCTTGGACCCAGGAGGTGTGGTAGGTACCTGTACATGAACTAGTGAATGTTGTACCAGAGAACATAGACTTCCAGGGTTCAAAGGGCACATGGGTCTGCCAAAGATTTCCTCTTTTGCTTCATTTTACATTTTATTCAAAGATTCAAAATTGGTAAGCTTGATTAAAATATCAGTTCCTTAATACGTTTCCCTAAACCATGTTTAAACAAAATCTTGTACATCATACTTTAGTTGTTTTAGTGATATAAATGAATGGTAAATGGTAAAAAATGTAAATAAATGGTAGAAATATGGTAAATAAATATTTTCTACTTTTTGTGATTGCATCGTTGTTAATTTTTAAAAATATAATTTAGTTTTAACATGTTGAATCAATATAGTGATTTTGGGATTGGCTCATATGCTGGCATGCAGTTATCAAAATCTTTTGAGTTAGTGGGTATTTAGTTTAAAACAACATTTTTGGTATTATAGTTGGTTATTTTAAATTATGATGTCTACTTTAGAAATAGCAGCAACATTAAAGGAAGGGGTAAAGTTTTATATTTATCAACTATAAGGATTACCGTTCAGTGGCACTTTTTCTTTATCTCTTCTTACACATCACTTTGGTTTTATATTATTGTTACTCCAATATATGTCTTCTTTCTCCCTATTGAATTGGAAGCTCTTTGAGTTTTTTTTTCATTTCATAGGCCCTCAATAAATATTTGTGTCATGAAAGACTGAATTTTTACTCATTGCTATTAAACTCATTCCTCTCAGTATGTTGGATGACAATCAGAAACTGATGATAATTATTGGTTATCAAAAATAATTTGAGAGCACAAATCCTATAGCCTTGTTGTGTATAGGATGGTATGTATAGATTTAGGTTATTTTTCATTCTTTGGGTATGTGGAATGAATCCATAAAATTTGCTGATAGTAAAGCTTATTTCTGCATGTGTATTTAGAGAGACATAAAATATTGATTCTTCTCCTTGGAAAAAAAGAAAAGTTAATGACTAAAATTTCTTTGTGATCTCTATGACACTTTTATCACATATGTCTCCAAAAAACTAATCATTTTCTAAGAATGAATCTGTGTGCTAACAGACTGTGAAAATCTATCCATTGGTTTTCTTTTCTTTTCTTTTCTTTTTTTTTTTTTTTACCCAAAGCCAAAAGAAGTCAGCCTTTAAATATTTGGACGTTTTTCTCTAAGATACAGCTGTCCTAGGCAAACACACTGGCATTAACATTTCTAAAGCAGGCTCAAAATAAATGAGATTTTCAAAAAAACCAAACGCCTTCCAATCCCTATGTTAATTGTCATTTTAATTAAAGCTTCTGGGTGTCATCAGTAGCAGGAGATTGCCTCAGAAAGATAAAGTAAGACTGATTCTGGCTTTGGCTTTCATAAGGGCAAGAGGAATGTGCAGGAAACCAAATAACCAGATAAAGCTGCCATTGCATTAAAATAAAATTTGCCAAGCATCAGATAAACTATATTGTTAGTTGATTAACATCCTTTTCTTTAGATTATTGCATTTCCTAATCTAACTTACAGGTGGATTTCTTGGTCTGGGGGCTTAAGCTAGTATGTGCTAGACTCTTCTAACACAGATGTTTTGTGGAGATAAAGGAATCTGGAAACGGAAATCACTTTTTTCAGTGACTTTTGATTTGCAATTTTATTTATTCAAGTTACTACAAGGTTGTGAGATCAAATAAGAACATGCTTGAAAGAGCTTTGTAAAATGTAAAATGTTACTTGTTATCATCTTAATTATTATTATCTGGACAACAAAGTAAAATGCCTGTGTTTATTCAACCCCTCCTTCTGACCCACATTGCTCTATTAGGAAACAGGGAATTTTTTTTGGTCCATCAGTTTAAAAGGTAAGAACTAGGGCTCGGGGTTTGCTGCTCAAGGATTCCTAGCCCAAGAATCCTAAACTTTACAAAATGAAATAAATATAGGGTCATATAAATATACGGTCGTATAAAATCGTATAAATATAGGGTCACTAAATACAGGCAGCATGCAAAGAGCAGTGTCATCATTCCTCTCAGCTTCTGGGCCAAGTTGAAAATGTGTTTTGTTGTAGAATAGGTAAAATCTGATTCTTGCTGGTGGAGAAAAAAAGAGTAGTTTTAATGTTGAAGACAAACCTAGATTCTGAACCTCAAAGATGAAATACAGTCAGAGAAGCACTGAAGACTACTCAGGGCACTCAGCACCCAAAAGTCCCAGGCACGGCATTGGCATCTCTCTAAGGCCCTATCTTAATTCAACCCAGTCATCTGAAATGACTTTGGCGAATGCAGGTTCTCCCACGAAGACTCTCATTCCGTGCTTCAGGGAGAGGCAGTTTTCCAAAGAATTGCATCTTTCCGGGAGGGAACCCAGACAGGGGGGCCTGGACTCACTGCCTTCAAGAACGCTCCATCTGAGAGCGCTGTGAAGATGGAGGTTTGGAGATACCAGATGTTCTCAAGTGCGACAGATTTTTCAGATACTGTTTTCTCATAGGAGCCAGTACAATGTCAGCCCCTTGAGGACAGTGTCTGAGTTTCTGTATGTCCATCATGAATGCCCACACTTCACATATTCACAACATACATGTGGTTGAATGAGTACTTTTGTGCCCAAACTGTCCAAACCTGTAACTCTTTATCCAATCGCACGTTGTTTACTTTATGCAACTTTGGAAATCACCCAGCTCTCCTCCTGTTACACTGTCCTTAACTTTCTCGATTGTCCTTTTACATCATTTATTGCTACTTCTTCTTTCTTTTTCTGAACCCCAGATCCCACCCCCTCGAGCTGGCTATTTCCTATGACTCTGTTCCCAGCTCTCTTTATGTTCTTTGTCTGGCTGATTGTGCATTAGAGTCACCTGGGAGCCTCCTCACCCTCCATCCCCCTCTGTAACACTGTGTGTGTGTGTGTGTGTGTGTGTGTGTGTGTGTGTGTGTGTGTGTGTGTGTGTGTGTGTGTGTGATGTCCCTTTATACCTCTGTAGACTTCCAAAAACGAGGACATTCTCTTATAGAACCAGAATACAGTTATCAAAATCAACAAATTAACTTTAATAATACTGTTATCTAACCTACAGACTTCATTCCAATTTTGCCAGTTGTCCCTAAAGACTAATGTCTTTATAGCAAAAGGGAAAAAACCCCACAATTTTTGTGGTCTAGGAATTTAGTCCAGGATCACAAGTTAATTTCGCTCTCATTTTTTGTAGTCTCTTTTAATTTGGAACAGTTCTTCCGTATTTCTTTGTTTCCATGACCTTGACATTTCTGAAGTGCACAGGCCAGTTATTTTGGGTTTATCTGATGTTTCCCAATGATTAGTTTTAGATTATATATTTTTGGCAAGAATACCACAGAAATGATGTTGTGTCCTTTTTAATGTCTCATATCAGGGGCACGTGCTATCTACTTGTGCCATTATTTGTGGTCACTTAGTTAATGTGGTATCTATCATATTTCTACACTGTAAAGTTATTCTTTTTCTCTTATAATTAATAACTATCTGTGGGGAGACACTTTGAGATTATGAAAATAAATACATCTATTATGGATAATGAGGGTCTGGTTTTTCATTGTTAGAGAAGAGAATTATAAATATGGAAGGGCAGAAGGCTAGAATGAACCCATGTGGTATTGGATTGGGATTGGATATATCAGTAGGGGCTCATGGTTTTTTATATCTATATATATAGATGTATGTCCTTCTGTCTATCTGTCCATCCTCCTAGTTCTATCTTCTGAGAGGATAAAGAAGCAATGATAACTCAGTCACAATGAGCACAACTAGTGTCATATCTTGTTTTCTAAATACCATTCTCCAGTAAAAATCAACCAGATCTTCATTGCTGTGGCAGGAAAAGAACAAGAGAAGCTAGAACAGCTTGTTTTATCAGAAAGTAAGGAAGTGAGCAAAGAATGACGCAGACGTGTCAGAAGGACACAGGAGTCAGCTTGAAGGACTAATTCCCACAGAACCTAAAAAATAATTGGTAGTAACAGATGGAATAAAATAAGAATCTATGAGTCCATAAATAAATCCATAAATAAATAAAAAAGGAAAGTTATTCCTTACAATAGAATTCCAATGTAGCAGGGATGGTTGAATGAAAATCACCATTTGTCAGCTACCATAGTAATTGTTGTTTGAGGCAAGAATCATCAATGGATTCTTCCCACTTTTAATAATGTTAGATTTGCTCTTCCTGACTCCTCCTGACCAGTCATTTAATCCACAGCTTTCAGCACGCAATTATATCAAATTTGCTTTTAAGCTGGCCTTCCCTCTGTGCATCCTGCCATGTGCCCGAGTATCTAAGGCCAGCAAATACCCTGCTTTCTCACTATTGGATTAATGTCTTATCCCATCTGTTCAGATTCTTCAGACTTTCCACGGGAACATTTAGGTTATTTTATATCAGTCTGTATCAAGATGAGAGCTAGAGAAAGTCCCTGGAAGCATCTTTTCCTGTCAGCTAACATGAGTGCATTTTCAAACACTCTATTAGTGAAATCCAGGTAGGGAAGAGGGGGCTGTCTGTCTGGGAAGCAGATAGAAGGGAATCTGTCAGGGACAACTAAGACTTTTGGGTCTTTGCTACATCATAGGGTAGATGGGTAGATAATTTCTTCTGCCTTGGAGAAAGGTGTTAAGAACTGACCTAAGCTGATGGCCATGCACAGCCCTGAGGGTTTTTTTCTTTCGTCTTGTTTGTTTTTCTTTTTTCCCCCTTGTTTCTAATTCAGAAGAGATTTGAGGTGAGTATCATCTACTACCTCAAACTTTGCTTCTATGTTATGATAAAAGCAGGTCTCGTACTAAACGCTGCTACACACAGAAACAGTAAATAAACACATTAGCAAGCAAGCAAAAAACAGTTTATACAGCATGTTATACAGTCTCGTTCCACTACCTTACATAAAGGTTCTTTCAAGGCAAACAGAGTAACGTTTACAGGCTGAATTCACGACCAGCAGGCAACCCTAACTCTTTGTAAACCAACAGGTGGATACTGGACCATTTAGAGATCAAACTTCAGGGCTTCTCCATGGGGAGAGCTTCTGTGCATCCTTATATTCTGTTCAAACTAGAGTGGAGAGTGTCTCCTAAATAGTTTTACTACTCCACATTATTCTTTACTGTCTTTAATTTTACTTATGAGAGTCTACTTCTAGATTCTTCATATTAATTAATAAGCCACTAGTTTCACCAATTAAAATACATTGCTAACATTCATTATACTGGTGATCAAAGTCTTAGGTGTTAATATGGACAATAGAAGTTCTTATAGTGTAATAAAAAAATGGATAATAGAAGTGTTTACAGTGGTTGCTTCTGGAGTGTTACCTTGCCAATAAAATATGGGCTGAACATGGAGTCTTGTTTAGGGCAACTTACTGCCCCTAGAGTTAAAACTTGAACTAAGCTAGCATGTACCCACTGTCACACTATCCACGCTGAGGTTTTAAAAAGAGAAAACAAAAGTTGGAATTGGGGGAGGAGGAGATGGTCTCAGCACCAGGATGTACCCAGGAACCCCAGTCCCAAGAGGTGCTTTGTGGAAACAAAGTCCTTGATCAAATATATTGGGAAAACACTACATTCTATGACACCACCTTAGAAATTAAAAATGCGCGTTAGCTGTTTAGAAGTTAATGTCCTACAGTATAGGTACCTACTTAGCTTTGTTTCGTTTCGTATTTCCCCAACTTAGTTGACCACAGAGTCCTTTTGTTCATCTCACTCTAGAAATTAATTTTCCCTGGGACGTACTTTAGAAAACACTGCTTTAAAGATTATAGAAGTTTTCCTGACCAACATCCACTTATCTGACACTCAGCATTCCTCTCCTGAAACTTGCGATCAATAGGCTCCTCGCTAATATGCCCTCCCATCACTTGAGTTGTATGGTTACAAAGAGTCAATTGAATTTTCTCAAAACCTGTTTATTCCATTTGTACTTGTAATTACAGTTACATAACTTAATTAAATATTACATAATCCTGTGACTTGTGAGTGTAAACATAAAGAGTTATTGTTTCTTTGGAAAATAAATTGAATGCTTTGGAAAGACACAGTAAAGGATAATTGTGCAAGTTTTGTTAAATTAGGTGAGAGCTGGGCAACTATCAAAGCTTAGGGAAAAAAGTAATAAAAAAGGATTTTTTATGTAGATTGCTTTGCAAATGTCTAAGTTACTGATTCATTTTAATTAAAAAATTTTTTTTTCTGCTTTCTCTCTCCAAATCTCCTCAGTACACAGTTGTATATTTTAGTTGTGGGTCCTTCTAGTTGCATGTGGGATGCCTCCTCAGCATGGCCTGATGAGTGGTGCCATGTCTGTGCCCAGGATCCAAACCAGCGAAATCCTGGGCTGCCGCAGTGGAGTGTGCGAACTTAACCGCTCGGCCATGGGGCCAGCCCCCTGAATCATTTTAAAGGAACTGAAATGTATCATTATTCAAGAAAGATTAAGTAGAGAACTTGAATTTAGTGGCGCCATACTCAAAGCCTTACATTTAAATAAGGTACATATATACCAATTTTTATTATTTCCCACTTTCACTGAATTTTTTGAGTAAGTGACAAATTATAGGCCCTGTGAGTGTCAGATAAAAGGGCTTGTGTTCTAGAGACAGAAGTAAAGAGGTGCCTTCACAAAGGGAAATGTATATATTCTCTGTGGTATGTTTTAAAATATTCAGCGTGGATTTTGTCCACTTCACTAGAGCCGGGCTCAGCTGTCTTTAGAACCTTTGCCACCCTTGAGTTGTTGCCTTTGTTCTTTTGGTTTTCTTGTAAGTCCATGTGACTGCTTAGTGCCCATAATGCTGTTAAGAAAGGAGGATTGAAATTTTAATTTCTCTCTGGGAGTGGTCCGTACGTATACACATGTGCATCCTTTTGATTCCCATTCTCTGTCTTTGGTTTTGTGGCTGGGAACAAATTTTATTTATTACTAGTGTATTTTTCCAGTATTATTTTATAGTAAAAGTTCTTGAAAGAATGTGCAGTTAATAACATTTGATTTCTATCAGGGTTCTCTTAGACTTGATCCCACGGCAACCTACAATTTAACGTCAAGGCTACTATTTAAGAATTTTTAGGATCTGTACTCATACATGCTATGTAAACAAAACAATTACTCTATTGTGGACCAATTTTTTCTTTTGAAATGCATAATACAGCAGTCATTTTTCAGGTTTCGTTAGGACTGTGTTTGTAAAGAGATATCTGTAGTTTATAAACACCTTGAATCAAGGAAATGCTTTTATTATGTATAAAATGGGACAAAAAGAGACAATATTGCCTGATCCTTTGATGAAAGAAAAAAAGGACACTCTTAGGCAAATTTGGAATCCACTCAATTTTTTATCTTATTTTTTTTCACAAATACCAGAAACAGAGCCGTAAGAGTAATTTGTCAAACTACATATTAAACTGGTATTTGAATATGAAAAGGATATTTCCACCCAATGTGATATTGCTTTTTTGAAACATTAAAAACCTTTATTTTAGGATGGTAATTGAATGATAGATTAAAAAAAAAAAACCCTGTGTGCTTTATTTTGACAGAGTCTTTGTACGTTTTCTTTTTAGGGTAACCATGTCAGGATGTAGTGGGACTAAGGGGGGTGGAATTGAATAGCGACCGGTGTAGGGAGATAGCTCTTCACTCTCAAGAAGACTAGTAGTTGGCAGGAATGTTTTGGGATCTGCATGTAGTTGTTTTAGATTCAACATGGAAAAATTATTCTAAACCCTAGCGATCCATCTGCCCATACTTTATGCCAAATAGCGTAGGTTACTCGCTATCAGTACCTATAGACTTTTTAGGAGCCTTCTTGATGTAATGTTGAAATTTTATTCCTATAGTTGTTGACCTGATTTTCTACAAAACTCCTTGTGGAACTGATATATAATTATTTCTCAGGATTTGTTTGTTACCGTAGTAATGGAATCTTTTCCTGTTTCTTGGTATACCTACATGTATTCTTTTCTTTTTTTTTTTTTTAAGATTTAAAAAAATTTTTTTTCCCTTTTTCTCCCCAAAGCCCCCCGGTACACAGTTGTATATTCTTAGTTGTGGGTCCTTCTAGTTGTGGTATATGGGATGCCGCCTCAGCATGGCCTGGCGAGCAGTGCCATGTCTGCGCCCAGGATTCGAACCAGCGAAACCCTGGGCCGCCACACCGGAGCTCGCGAACTTAACCACTCAGCCACAGGGCTGGTCCCTGTTTTCTTTATTTTCTAAGTCCAGTGAAATAGGGATGACTTTTTGTGCTATTGTAATTAAACTCTTGAACCATCTTCTTGAGGGGTTTTCATGTTTCTGATCATTTTGTTATGGTTACCTGATTATTTTTTGTTCCTTAGGGCAATTTATAGGATCACAATATAGCACTTTCAGAAATTTGGGGAGCTTTTATTATGGTAGGAAGATTAGACATTTTAAATGCGCAAACACATAACTCAGTCACTCATTCACTGATCTGTGGGTCAGATAACTGCTAAGCCTAGAGATTTTAAGATAAATGAGAGAATTTTCTAGAAGTTTGCTCAATATTCCTTTTTCAGTTGCTACTTTCTAGAAAATGTATAGTGCTACATGAAAATATCATTGAAATGGAGAACCTAAGTTATTTTCTAGAATGGGCAAACATATCTCTTGATCTACATAAAAAACATGGGAGTGAGATTGAGATTGGGGTTAGAGAGAGAGAAGGCACCAATACGGACATTGTGGCCTAAGTAGGGCAATCAATTGTGTCCTAAATAATACTCAGTTCCAAATTCCAAGAGTAATATTTGCAGTAATATTTCTTTCAGGTGTACTTCCTTTTTTAAATCTTACTTTGTAACAGAAGTCATGAAACATGCTGGTGTTCCCAGCATAGAGTGCTGGTTGAGGAGTGAAAGGGAAAATATAGGCAAAGTGGGACAGAATTTTTGGCAGGTGAGCATTGGCTTGCTTGAAAAATTGGCTTTTGGTCTATGGCAATCAGCATAGAGGTCCCTCTCAGCCATTATTTCACAGGAGGTAATATTTGCTCTTTTTGAAAAAGCAACCACTGTAATACTATCACGTGGTGTTGAGAGCAGTGCAGGGGGAGAAAGGAAGTCCTTTTCAGCTTTGCCTCAAGGACTGTCGTTGAATCTTCCTTGTCCTGGTGGAGACAGGGGAGGAGCTGCAGAGAGAAACCTGGCAGCTAGCAATGGTGCCTGCATGCAGACTGCCCCTCCGTAGAATTTCAGCTTCTGGGGAGGACCTGAGGTTTAAGAGCCTTCCTGTGAACTGCTTCCTTCTGCCAACTTCTGAAAGGCTCTCCTCATTCAGGCCCAAGAGGAATGAAGCAAACGCTGCACACCTTTCTATTCTGCGAGCTCCATGATGCGTCGTGAAGCTGCAGGTTTTCTCATTGGAGAAAACATATTCCCACACATTTTAGATGATCTGCTCAGGAAATAGGACAAGGAAAGGGCAACAAACAAATGATAAGGACTGTTTAAAAATCTGGTCGCTGGGGCTTGGGGGAATTGTGTCTCTTGCATAAGTTGCACCAGTCTGAAATCTTCGTGCACTTCTAAGGCTGCTCTGTGGCTGACAGCAGTGTTAGGCGGAGATCTCTTAATCCCCGCATAGATCAGCATCTCTCTAAAATAAGTCCCTTGACTGCTCTCTGCTTCACATTACATCACAGGGAATGGCTCAGAAGACTAGCCGGCAGATTTGAAATGTCTGCCAACTGCTTCTCTACCTGATGATTTGGAATTTTACTTAGCTCTGCTAGTCTTTAGAGTTTCCTCAAAGGAAACAGATTATATTTTTCTACCTTCGTCACTAGAGTGAAAATATAATCATTATTATTTTCTTGTCCTGTGGAGTATATTTTGACTGAAATAAGTAGATAATGTACTGTTTTCAAAGACCCAACCACAGTGTTTTTTTACATTTAGTAATTCATGTATTGTTCTTTCTGGGCAATTAGAGAATTTTTCAGTCAGTCAGTAATTTACTAAGGACATATCATGTTTTCAATGCTGTGCGAGGCACTGGGGCGTGCAAAAGAAATCTGAGGCACAGTTCTTGTCCGTAGATAGGTTCTGGTATTTGCAGAGAAATGAAACTAAGTTACAGGAAACAGAAGAAAAATTAAATGTTCAACTGTATAGTACTCACTATAGGAACCACATGTATGTAAATACTAAATATGGATGAATAAATGAATGAATGAAGTGTTTGTTCAAGGAAGAAGTCAATGTGGACTGGAATATGTGATGGAGTAGATGGGATATGAACAGAGCCAACAAGGAGGAATAGGATTTGGCAAGCAGAGAGAAGTGGAGAAAAGGTGTTCCGGGCAAAGAGAGTGAAGGCAGAAAGGTGGAGGTGAGCATGGTGTATGTTTGGGACTGTGAGAGATGAGGCTAAGCTGACCAGAGGACAGCTTAGTATGCAGGAGGAACAAAACTAAAGTTGCGCATCCCCCTTCTTCCTGGATGAGTGAACCTCAATTTTGTGCCCACCCCCAAGTGATGGGTCATGAGAGCTCTAATCCAGCCAGCCTCCTTTCCAGACAGGACAGCTCTGTGACCTCATCCTGGCCAAGCTGGAGAATGCCGATGCCATGTCTGGATGTTTTTGTTCTCTTGATAAAAAGGTGGAACTCACTTTCCCCTCTTCCCTCCCTTGCCAGAAGATGCAAAGTCTCAAGCCATATAGCAACTTTGATGCAACAAGGAAGAGACTAAGAGGTGTTGTCTCTGACATTGCTGAACTCCTCTACCTATACCAACAGCTGTCTACTTCCGGACTTCCTTTTATGTGAGAAAAACCAACCTTGTTTATGTGAAACCCTCTAAGTCATGGTTTTAAGTTACCTGCAGTGCTTTAACATTATTTTAAGAGGACTAATCTGTAATAGTGTGCAAGGTGAATTGGAAAGGGATAAAAATTGAGGTGGTTGTTGTAGCAACATAGGCCTGAGGTGAAGAGGTTCTAGACAAGACTTCTGGGAAGGGGGTTAGGGAGGGAGGCAGACATCTCAGAGAAGAAGTAAAAGGATTCAGTACAGAGTCAATGAAGGAGAGAAGAAGCCAGATAACTTCAAAGTTTCTAAACAGGAAGTTAAGTGGGATAGCCATACAGCTTTGGGGAGAGGCAACTGAGGATAAAGATCAATTTTGAGTTTGAGATGATGATGGGACATCCAAGTAGAAAGGTTCTATAAGTAGTTGGAAATACAGCATTTGAATTCAGGTGAGTCTATAGAGACCTTGGACATGGACAGAGAGAAAAGCATTGCACGATGCCTCCAGTTATGAGTTGAGAGGAAGAAAAGAGGTCAGTTGTGTAAACGTGGAGACAGAGAAAGGAGATAATAGAGGATTAGAAGATTAAATAGTGTCCAATGCCATCAAAGCAAAGGTCACATAGTGGGACATCAATAAATACATGTTGCAGGGATGAATGAGATAATCATCAGTATCCAGTTCTCTAGAGAGGTCAAGGAAGATGATACCAAGGAGAGAACAAGTGAATCTGGTAAATGTAGGGTACCAGTGATTTCCAAGGAGGCGTTTCTACAGACTTAAGAGCCATATATCAGCTGCCTAGAGGAAGCTGATCAAGAAGAGGATGGGGTAGTAAGTGGGGAGAGAAGGGAGTACAAGCTGAAGGTGGTAGAGAAAAATCATTCATTGAAGGAGTTGGGAATTGAGACGAAGGGCTGATTCTTGCAGGGGTGGTAGACTTAGCAAAAGATGGCTTTCAAAAGATTGAAAACCAAGAGGGAAGAAGTTAGTGGAAAGGTCCAAACACACATAAAAAGTAAATCTATGGTGGTGTTGGAGAAAGACTTTAGTTTTAGAGAGGCTCAGATGTTCCTCTGAAGTTGGAGGCAAAGATGATGACAAGGGAGCTGTGCAAAGATCAACAGGCCTAAACTAGGTGAGATGGCAACAGTCTGTCAAGGGCAAGGCTGCGTGATTTTGTCTCTTCCTCAGGCAGGACAGTAGCAGAGAACCAGGAGCTGTGGAGGAGACGCAGTGTCACCTGGAGGTTTCATGGCGGGTAGCCGAGGGGAAGGAGGCTAGAACAATGTTCCTGGGGAGGGAGGAGGATGAGGAGTCTAGTGTGCCAGGCAGAGGGAAGATTGTCCAGGGGACAGAAGACAGATTTGGAGGGTGTGGTGGGGGGAAGTGACAGAGAAAGTGGTGGTGACCTGAGAAGAGTAAATGCCAATCTCAGACGTGGAGCAGGACCTTGAGAGGGTGAGGCCCAGGCACTGCCTGTTAGTACTCAGACACAGTGGCTTGTTACAAGCAGAGATTTCGTTCTTTTTCTAATATTCTTTTTTTGTAGAAAAACACTTGTGCAAAACTACATGGCATTTATTTAAAATATACTAGTATATTATTACAGTTTAGGCTGAGTATAAGTTAGGCACAAATCTAATGAGGTTTATCTCATTTTGGTGAGACTTCCCAAATACGAAATAAAAAGCTACTGATGTTCCAATTCTGGCAATATTTTGCCCTTCACACAGTCAACCACACTCTTGCTGGATTCAGCCTTGGGTTTCTGACAGCATTGCTGAAAACTGCCATCCATTCACAGTGGCTTCTCCTAGTAATCTCTATGAAGCACAATTTTTAAAATGTCCTTAAAAAAGCATGCTACTTTAATGAGATGCCAGATGGTATGTTGCGTGGTTTCCTAACTGGTGTTACTTCCACACTGTAATTGAACTATATAAAGAACTTGCTCTCAACTCAAGAGGAATCCTGTGAAACTCAAGTTTATATTAACTTATAAAGAGATAACTTCTGTGTATTGGGACTGGTTTCGTAGCACCAGTTTTGTTAGGTAAAAACTACGCATAAATCATGAGGGATAAAAATGATAGATGCAAATTGTGAGGACTTTGTACGTATTCACATTCTTATTTTCTTCTAATTTTTAAAAGTGAGGCAATATCATGGTAGAAAATTTGAAAAATAGAAAAAAGGGGAAAGGAAGTAACAATTGCTCCAACTTCCTAGAGATAACCACTATTAGCTTAATTTTTGGTGGGGGGAGGGGCACATTTTTTCTGCAACTGGAATCATATTAAATGTAACTTTGCATTCTACTTCAGTAGGTCAGTTCACTTCTGATTTTAGTTTTGTTTTCTGAAAAATCTCTAAAGTCAGCAAGAAAAAGGAGGTAGCATGTAACGAAAGAGTCAGCAGAAAGCTTAATTTCTGTGGGAGATAGAAAAACTGACTAATCTGTGACCTCCACTAACTTTCTACTCAGAAAAATGTGGTTGCAATGAGTCAAGTCTCCATTGCCCCCAATCTTTAGAAGATAATGATTTAACTATTATGATTTATACTATATTCTTTTCAAGATTAACTGTGAGTATAAAAAAATCTTAGTTTTATACCTTGATAGTAATTATTTACTTACAGCTCAAAATATGGGAAGTAATTTTGGGTTGAAGAGTTCTTTTATGTTGTCAGTTTATTTTCCTTTTGACATTTGTGTATGGTGTTTTGCATTATATTTTCTAATGGAAATCAACTGTCCATTCGGGTGAATCAACTGACTATGCAAGTCAGATTTGCTTTAGTCTTTCAGTGTTTATTCAGTTTTATTTAATATTGTAGCTTTATGAGGGTTATGAATCATAGGAATGTACAGAATATGAACCACGTGGCGTTATCTTAGATGGAAAGTTAAACTGTTTGTAATTTGGATATGTTGTCCAATTTTTATTAGATAAGATATTTTCACTGTTACTTTAACTATGGAAATATTTAATGTGTCAGTTCATCTTGCCTTTTAGAATTTCCATTTTGAAATTGACAAAGAAAAGGAATAATTATTTTGCATTAATTTATATTTAATATAAGCACTTGAGAAGTAACCAGGAGTGGGACAGAAGGGAGAAGACATTCAAGGATATGCATTCTAGAGTACGTAATGAATTTTAATTGCCAGAAATCAATGGATCAGCCAAAAACTCAAATGTTAATCTTTAATAAATAGACATTTACTTAGGAACTGATTTCTTTGGACTCACGTGAAACATAAAAATAACTGAAAGTTGTCAATAATGGTATATAATTGCCTATTTGAGTTTAGCTATGATTATTTCTGGAATAAAATACTCAGGGATGAGGTGGGATGTAAGAGGCCACAAAAATCTTGGAAGTGAGCCCTCCCAGGATGCAAATGTATCACTTAATTTGACAGAGATCTTCATTGAGATTTATATATGTTATCACTCTTAATTTCAATTTAATGAGCAGTGACAAACTTCTTGTTGAGTTGAGTTTGAATTACAGTGGTAAGTGGCGGAGCGGCAGTATATCATTGTCTCCTCTGATGTTTTCGTAGTTTGAGTAATGTTGGCAAACTGGCCTATAGGCCTGGTCCAGCTGCTGTTTTTGTAAATAGGGTTTGATTAGAACACAGCCACACTCATTTATGTATTGTTTGTGGCTGCTTTCACACTACAATGGCAGAGTTAAGTATTTCCACAGAAGCTATGTTGACTGCAAAGCTTAAAATATTGACCATCTAGCTTTTTACTGAAAAAATTAGTCAACTCCTAGTTTAAGTAAAAGTTTTAAACTTTTTTGTTCTAGTATTCTTTAAACCTGACTGTGCTGTGGTTTGCATGTCAATATGGAATCAAGTTACCAAGACGGTAAGAGAGAGAGGAAAGAAGTGAAAAACCTGTTCCCTGCCTTGGAGAACTTTTCAGACAAGACATACATAAATGAAATAACCAGAGGAAAATATAACACTTTATGATCAAGGGCTAAATTGTGTGATAGTAGCAAAAAAAAAAAAAAAAAAAAGCCCACTACAACTGTCCTACATTTTATATCATAAATGTATGTGAATTGAAAGTCATTTTAATCTGGTTAGAGTCAGAGTTCTCAAAATTACAATGTGAGCACACTAATATATTAGGATATTTTTGACTTTGTGACTTGCAAATGGGAGCATCAACTTTTTGCCACATAGTTATATAGTCGAATGTCATTTAAGCAGGGTTCTAAAGGAGTCTGGACCTTTTCTAGAAATAGTGGGGTCAGAAAGGATGATGTACTAGGCTTTCCTGAGTAAGGACTAGGAAAGAGGTAGTTACTTCAGGATAGTTCTGTGATCAGTGTATAGGGATGCCTCCTCAACTGTTTCTGAAAAATGTAGTTTTAATAGAGACTTAGGTGGAGAGGCATGGGATCCAAACATAGTGGATCTCTATCTTCAAGGACTGAATGGAGCTGAGAGAAATAACCTGGCACACAATTGAACATACGTGGGGAAAAGGGTGAACTTGGAAGGGGCAATTATAAATTGGTGTGAACTTACATGCAAGCATGAGCAACACGAGATGATGTATGTGTAATTTGTTTCATTTACATTTAGTTTGATTTTGACTTTCATGCATTATAACAAAGCAGCTCCCAGCTTTAAACAGGGGAGTGTTTCTCTTCTATATTGAAAGGGCTATCATAGGGCAGGGAGGTTAATATCAGAGTGGGGTACCCACTTGCCTTATCTAACTCTTCTATGTGAATGTTGGCAGATTAAGAACCTTCTATAGTAGAACTATTTTGTCACACTATACCAACTACAAAATGCCACAGGGATCGGATAAAAAGAAAGGAGAGTCAATGTGGTGGTCTCGACTAGCTAGGAAAAACTTAGTGGAGAAATTGGATTTGATCTCAGTTTTTTGAGAGAAGTATGAATTTGGTTTGATAGAGAAGATGGTGACTGTGAGATTTGAATGAACATGGTTTGTGTGGAAGAAGAGCTTGGGTGCAGCAAATGGTTTGTATAATTAGTTGAGCAGCAAGAAGGGTGGGGAGATAAGCGGTTAGATGGGTGGGTTGTGGAACATAAAGGAACTAAGCTGGTTTCTGCGATTCCATTATATTATGGGCTTGAGGGTTTAATGCTCAGAAGCACCACCTGAAGAAAAGCATAGAGAGGTCATGTGGTGTGAGCGGGTCTGCCTTGTTTGGGAATCAACAGCATGGTTTGCCTGCTCCTCATTGTAACTGATGACAAATCACATTCCTGGATGGAAGGATCATCAGGTGCCTAAAATACAACAGCATAAATCCTCTTTCTTATTTTTATTTTTTTTTTAAATTTTATTTGTTAATTAATTTATTTATTTTAAGGAAGATTAGCCCTGAGCTAACATCTGCTGCTAGTCCTCCTCTTTTTGCTGGGGAAGATTGGCCCTGAGCTAACATCCATTCCCATCTTCCTCTACTTTCTATGCGGGACGCCTACCACAGCATGGCTTGCCAAGTGGTGCCATGTCCACACCTGGGATCCAAACCAGCGAACCCTAGGCCGCCAAATCAGAATGTGCACACTTAACCGCTGCACCACTGGGCCAGCCCCTAAATCCTCTCTCTTAACAGGAAGCACCTGCAGCTTTCTGGTCCTCTGCTCTAAACCTTTTATAGGGGCATATAGGGTGTAAATAATGAATAATAAAATTATCTCCTGATTTTATTTGACTGTAGAGCTGGTTGGGAATCTCTCTCCTTTTGAGAGCAGTCGCAGAAAGAAGGAAAACAAAACAAAGTTAGGACCCTTTCTCTCATTTCCCCAATTTGACTTTCCTGGTGAGTGTTGCCTTTTTAATGGAGGTACATGGCAGAGCAAGCTTTTCAATGAGTTTAACCATAAATTCTCCTAAGAGGGAGGGAGTGCTGTCCAATATCCCAGGGCATGGCGGTGGAGTTGGCAGAGGCTGCAGAAGCAGCAGGTGCTTACAGGTCCAGAAATCCCCAGCTCGTTAGCACTCCTGTAAATCACAGCATCTTTCACGCCTTTTGAGGGAAACTTGGCACCTCTAGTTCACTACTGTGTGGTGGTCACACCGTCCCTGTGTTCAACAATATGAATAGATGGCGCCTTCCATTGAACAATGAAACTGGGTGGGCCTGAGCCAGTATGATGGATTAGGAGGCTAAAGGATTCTCTAGAGGAGAGAGTAAGAGGATGCCAAGGAAGCCTGCCTTTTTGTAAGTAAAGACTAGTAAAGATGAAGACTGGATGGGCGCATCTGTCACCCACAGTGTCACTGCATTCTGGAAGAGCTTGTGTGAAAGCTGTGGGAAAAGCTTTGGCAAGGATGAATGTCCCAGCACCTGGATGAGTGTGGGCCTTAAAGGCAGGGCTGGTTGGCGAGGGGTGAGGAGGTGAGGTTTATAACATGCAAGTTGGCCTCCTGTCGTGTTCAGTCTGATGTGGAAAGAGTTCTGGTTCACGCTTGCCTGGTTGGGCCTTGGATATGGCTCCAGCTTAATATTCAGGGCTTCTGTCTGCCAAGGCTGGTTTCTTTTTCTTCTTGTTTCTTCATGGTTATTATTGTATGTAGACAATGGTAGGTGGGATTTGGGAGAAATATGAGATTTGAGGAAAATAGACTTTACCAAAAAAGTAAAAGTAACTCTTTTCAGTATGTAATAACATGACTAATATACAGATGCTTAAAGATCATTTATCCCTCTTGCATCCCTTGGAGGCTGTGGGATGTGGGGAGCAGAGGGAGAGAAAGAAAAGAAGAAAAGAAAAAAGGATGTCTTCTATTTGAGTATATAAAATGAAGATCTAGGAAAGGCATCATTTTGGGAACCTTGGGAGTGATAAAAAGAAAAGAAAACACTTTTAGTTTAATAGAACACTTTTAGTTCAAAGCTCAATGTTAAAAGATTGTTTTGTCTGATGTGTGCCACAAGAAGGTTTTAAAATATGTCATAACATTCTTTTGCCTTAGATGGTGGCATCTAAGACTTACGTATGCCGGGTGTTAAGCACTTGGCCGGTTTGACAGATATGAAATGGTCTCTAATTAAAAATTCCTCTCTCTAGCTTTCTGCCTAAAAAGTCCCTGGCTTCTTATACTGTTTTGCTCCCCTTTGCCTCTTCTTTCCTACTTCTTCCTTTATTTTCTCTCATATGCTGAAGAACATCTGGAAACTCTCTTTAGAGGCTTCTAGGATCCTAGATTAAGCAGATTGTTACCCAGTCAACACCTTTGTGAGCTATTTTTGATTTTCTGAAATTGGTTATATAACTTCAAATATTATATTTGAAGGTGCTATATAGTATAATTATTGTTATTTTTATTTTTCCTTTTTCTCCCCAAAGCCCCCCAGTACACAGCTGTGTATTTTTAGTTGTGGGTCCCTCCAGCTGTGGCATGTGGGACTCTGCCTCAGCATGGCTTGATGAGCGGTGCCATGTCCGTGCCCAGGATTCAAACTGGCGAAACCCTGGGCCGCTGAAGCAGAGTGTGCAAACTTAACCACTCAGCCACAGGGCCGGCCCATAGTATAATTATTTGAAAGGCAAACATTTTAACATGGTACAACCACAATGTGGAGAATGGAAACTAAGCTGAGTGAGTTCTGTTTCAAGTTCAAATTGCTAGATTTTCCTGACTTGAACACAAAATGAAATCAGATGGAAGGATCAGGGGTGACAAGAAGGCTATGAGGAGAACAAAGCCATTGGCAAGGGGACTGAAAAATGAACAAGAGGAACAAACACGGGGGTCTTCCATATCAATGGAACGGCATTCTGTAGGAAACATGGAGATTTTAGATACAGAGTGGATTTAAAAATAACATTTTTATTTTGCAATAGTTTTAAATTAACAGGAAACTTGTAAAGATAGTATAGTAGTTCCTTTACCCAGCTTTTCCTAATATTAACATAGTTTTGTATTTTCAATGGTTATGATAAACAGGAGTCTGTGGTTTATAGATGTCACTACTGTCTTATATTATTAGAAATAATAAATTTTCTACTCAAAACTTCAAATTCTTGTTTATACTTTAAGGCTGTATAATATCTTTTGGGGCTCCTAGCGCCCATTGGTGTGGTCTGTGCAATTTGGGGAGGGAGAATTGCTTCCTTCACTCTATCACAAATCCTCTACCCTGGCCTTTCTACCAGAGCAAAGTGGGTAAGGTTTGTTTAGGGGCCCTCACACCTGTTTTGTACCTTTTCCATTTGTTAATGGCAACTCCTGCTTAGCTCCATAGTCAAACTGAGGCACTCAACATCTCCTCCTTCTCTACTGTTAAAACCTGCTTTAGGAAAGACTCCCGACTACCTTCACATCAAGAAAAATAAAAAAGACATAGCAATAAAATCTGATAATAGCCTAAAGAAACTTCCTTCTCCAGAGTTATTTACATTTTAGTGGGGACACAAAGCTTTATGCCTAAGCCTATGCCTAAGCTTCCCAAATTTAGGCAGGTTACCATGGCACATTATCTGGGAAATTGCTTCTACTGAAACATTTTTTGGGCAAAATCTCATTATTTTTGTATTAAAATGCACGTGGAATTATTATAGAGCATAACGTAAAATTCATGCAGTTTTTAAGGTAAGATTTATCTTGAACTGGGACTCTTTGGTTGTCTCTGGCAGTGTGGAAACCCCAGAGGTAGAAGTTTACTCTGCCTTAAAGTATGGCTCTTAGGTTAAAAAAAAAAAAAAAACTGAAAAACTACTGCCTTAAGCTAACTGACCTAAACTTTGGAAGTAAAATTTTAGCACCAACCAGTGCATGTTCCCCAGCCTTTTATAACTCTTCCTCCCTTTGGGTAAACATTTAAAAAAACATGCATACATACTCAGAGTCTGACTAACCCTCTCTTATTGAATATCATTGAATAGGCATGTTTCAGCATTTGATAAACACTTTGTAAATAAAGAATGAAAAGATGGAGTATGATTTTGGAATGTGGGGCCTTCCCTGTGTCTCCTGAAATCCCACCCAGGAATCACTCTCTTATTCCAGGAAAGCCAGGCTCCCCTGATCAATCCCTTGTGTTCTGGGCCTTGGCCGGGAGAGGATTGACCACTGCAAGCATCAACTTGAGGGGATGGGGGCCTTTGCAAAAGATGCGGTACCTCACTCTTCATTTCTAGCCTGGGAGAAGACTGGATCCTCGGGATTAAAGTTCTAGTCCCTGTTTATTATTTAGAAGTAATCAAGTGCCAAATGTCGTTATGGTGTAAAGGTTATAGCTGAAAAGTGACTGGCAAGAGAAGGCAGTGAAGGCTGGGGAAGAAAAAGGAGTTCAGAGCTGGTGAGACCAAGGCTCAAACCACGGCTGCACCACTTGAGGCCAGGTATGGTACTTATCCTCTTGAGACTAAATTTCCAATAAGTAAAATGGGAGTATCAGTTGTCTCTTGTGAGAACTAACTATAAGAGTAGATTTAGCTTCTGAGCTGGTCTTTGGCCGTTTTGCTATCAGATCTGTATCTTGTCTCCTACTCCCCTTCTCTGCGTGGCAGACGGTTCAACCCCTGCAGGCAGACTTCCCAGCTTCCAGCCGATGGGAGGCACTGGTAGGAGATGGGAGAGTACAGCAGCTGTGTTTGCTTGTGGCTCCAGCTTCTGCAAGACAGGCCTACTGTGGTTCCAGCTTCTTTCTTGACCATGGCCCTTGGGTACTGGGAACACCACCTCCTCCTTTTGTCCCTCCAGGTAGGAATGGAGTAACTGCCTGCTGTTTCTAATCTCTGGGTTGCCTCTTGGCTTCTCAGCCTTTCTAGCACTTATATATCCAATGTCTTATATTGAATTCTCTCTCTTTTAAACACTTGGAGTGGTTTCTGTTTCCCTCATTAGACCCTTATTGATATGTCTATTTTAGTAGTCTGTGAGCTGAGGGGAGCTTCAACTAGGCTGGTTGTGATAGGAATAGAAGAGAAACAGAGATGTGTTAAGGGAGGAAGGGACAAAGCAGCGACAAATTAGATAAAAGAAGCAAAGATCAGGAGAAGTCAGGCAGTTCAGATAACGGTGACTGCCACTGATGGAGATAGGCAGTTGGAAGGGGAGCTGGCTTTGGGGTAGAAGCTATGGGTTTGGTGTAGAGCATCAGAGAAGAAGCTCCATGATTTCACTGTCTCTGTGCCCTTTGCCTTTCACACTCAAGTGTATCGCAGCCGCAGGAGTATTTACGGAGTTGCCTTTCTCTCTTGGGAAAGGGCAAGGGGAGAAGTTCAGAGGGAAGAGAGGTGAGCAATGTGTGGCCCAGAAGGGAATGTCTTCTGGTGCCCTGCTGAGCCTGGAACACATCTTTCTGATACCATTGCCTCCAGCCCCATCACTATAACCTTTTCTGGGAGTAGAATTGGAGATGGGCTGCCCAGAACCCATTCTTTGCCAGTTGGGCAGCAGCTCTTCACCAAAGGGACTGAGATGAGCAGGCTGTTCGTCTTGCCAGTGCAACATTTGCAAAAGGAGCGCTGTGGGAGGAGATAAAAATTGACTTCCAAATGGCCTGCAGAAATCAAGACACATTTTTGGGACCAGCTTTTAGGTCGAGACTTAGTAAACAAAACAGCAGATACTCAGGATTTTCTTTTCCCTATGGGCTAAGATAGTTCATAGCAGGGACAGTCTGTAGCGCTATAGCAGGCTGGAATCTACCTCCTCAATGTGCATGGCACTATGGAAAATAATCTCTGAGGGAGAAAAATGAGTCTCATCTTCAGGAACAATGTCTAGATATATTAAGAAATGACCTCAGATGAAAAGCGAACATAAACCCATTCTGGAAAATCAGAGAGAGCACATTAGGTGGCATTCATGATGTGTTTTATATGTGTGTTGGGAAAGAGAAGAGTCTAATAAATGAAGACAAACAGGAAGCCCTTCCCAAACTCTCTTCCCAGATACTTTTCAGTCACGTTGTGCAGGTCGAAGGTTCTGGGAAGAAGCAGCTAGTGCTCTGACCTGCCTTCTGCAAATATAACATTTCCTGTTTTGTAGGAACATGGGGCTGAAAAATGCACAAACCAATTGACTTAAACTCTTAAACTCAAAATATTGACGAACTTCAAGGACTACTGGCTGGAGCCTTTGTGTGTGTGTGTGTGCGCACGCGTGTGTATATGAGAGAGAGAAAGAAGGAGAGAGGCAGAGAGGCAGCAAGGGAGAGAGTCCAGATGTCCTTGCAGTGTCACATTATATCTAACTTCCAGATAATCTCCAGTTAATTGAATAATTGATTCAATTGAATGTTAAATGCATCAATATTTTATAGTTTCCCAAAGTAATCTTTTATTTTCTATGGTCTTTTTCAATTCTGAGTGAATTAGGTTTGGCTGGAGAAAACTATTTATGTTATGTTCTGTAAAATAGGATGAGGTAAGCACGGTTCTCCTTGGATTGATGTTTACATTAATAAAGCTTTGTTCACAACAATCTAAAGAATATAAAATTAAAATCAGCTGCTGACCTCAGGGAACAAGCAGATTTTTTGATAAGGGTTGTATAGCCCCCTTTCTATTTCTTCCTTTTCTTTTTAATAAATGATGAAAGCTCCAGTGTTGTCATAAAGTTGCATTTATTTATAGTGATAAGGATAAAGCTAATCTGATCAGCGGTCACACAAACACAATGGAACCTGACATGCTGGCAGCTTTTGCTTGTTACAGCTTTCCAACCAAGCTCCAAGCTCATGGCTGGAAGTCAAATGGGGTGGGCTGGTTCCAAGGAAGAAAGAAAAATAATTGGCTTTGGAGAGAGAGGGATTATTAAAATTTCCACATGAAATTTCCACTACTTCTTGGCGGAATGGTCGTTACACTAAGATGCCTCTGTTTCAATTTTGAAATTAAAAGCATTCCAAGAGACGAAGAAAATTATTATAGACAACAACTACTTCCATAACATTTCCCTGTCTAATGTTGTTTATCCCATTATTAATTACCTGCTAATTAAAAAACAAAATAACTACAAAAATTCTAGCAACAAAATTTTTCAGCAGGGAAGCCTTTGGTTAAAGAACTTTTTCCTATCCTTACAATGTCTAGCTGTCCTCCCACCCAAAAGGGATTGATGAGGTTTTTAAATTGCTGTAGACATCAGGGAAAGAGCTTTATGAAACATCGGTGCAGATAAAGGCAACGTTTCTGGACTTCTTGTCTTTAGAGACAACCGCTTTTGGAGTCCAACAGACCCAAGCTTAAATGTTTCATGATCTCCTTGACCTAAGCTTGAACCTCCAGCCATGTCTGCTGTGTGATCTCAGGCAGGTTACTTCATCTCTCTAAAGCTCAATTTCTCCATCTGCGAAATAGGGATAATGAAACTCCCATGAAGACCTGTTGTGAGGGAAAAATAAGGGAATGTATGTCAAGAGCTTACGTGACAGAGAGGCTGGCACATAGTAAGATGCAAACCATAGTAGCTGTTTATGACTCTTATTATTTGTCCATTTGTTTTTGTGACTGTTAGCGTTTGGCAGTCTGCTTACTGTGTTACTAAATTTTGTCTTCATAGAATAGTCCCTGAGTGATGATTGAGACTTCACAGATGAGATCGAATCGTGGAAGTGTTGGGTGTTGCTGACTCTCATTCGGACCCTTGGGTACCCCATATAGCACCTGTATAGATTTAGCAGCAATGGCAAAAAATAAACTCCATTTCTGTCAGTGCTACCCACAATCCTTGATTTTGGCTTTTTGAATAAAAATAGGATTTTATGCTTGAGGATATAACACCCTTTGAGCTGCTGAGTGAGACTGCACCTGGCTTGTGTGGGTACCCTGGTGCAAACCCACGGAGCTTTGCCTTTCATTATATTTTTAATAAAACTTAGCAAGTAGCATAATTAAACTTGTGAATAATTCTAACGACTACTTTCATTAATGGAGATGAGCCTTTTCATCTCTTAGTAGTTAATACTTTGTGGTTCTAGATTAGGATCCTTGATGTGATTGTATCCCTCTCAAACATTATTAAGAAATTTTACAGTAGAGAGGCTCGTAATTCAAGAAGTCAGAGGAGCAAGGCGATCCAGGCTTTTGGTGGCTTTGGATTGAAGGAGAGGACGAGCTCGTTGGGATATGGCCAGGATGTGCTCTCTCGTGTGGTGAGAAGTAGGGAGGAAACTCATTTATTTTCTGTGTTCTAGAAGCTTTGCATATATTGTTTCGTTTAGTCCTCTCAGTGCATCTTTAAGCCATGTAGTATCATGCCCGTTTCATAGACTCAGAGAGATGCTTTGTCTGGGATTACAGATAGCGAATAGAAAAGCAGTATTAAAAGAAGAAAATATCAGTTCTGGTTACACAGTGTATTCTGTGAAAATCCATCAAGATGTGTATTTATAATTTGTGCTCTTTTCTGTGTATATGCTGCACTTCAGTAAAAGTTGCTTATTAAAACAAACGGATCTGCCTGGCTCGAAGTCTATGCCCTTTTCTTTCTATTGTGCTGCCTCCAAAGAAGCATATGATGGATGGAACTGCAAAGAATTTCCTCCATCAATCACAGCCAGGTGTGGCCAGAAATAGTGCTACCCTTATTAACTAGACCTGGCTTTGAAAGACTTGAATATTTCCAAGGAAATATACTCTCAGAGGAGTGCGGTTTCCAAAAGCTGAGGATGCGTATTTGTTAGACTTAAAAGAGAATTCTGAAGTGGTGTTCTGAAAATGCATTGAGCCTGTTGGAGAGTTGTTCATAATAGTGAACAATTGGGGGGAACATGCTGAAGTATCCATAAGGAGGAATTAAGTAAATAAATGCTATGTGGTTTAAAAAACTGCTTAGTTTGAGTGATGCTTATGTTGTGGGGTGAAAAATGGTTATGGAATTGCTTATATAGTAGGATGACATTTTTATAATTTTTTTGTTTATATAATAAATGTTTGCAGAAGTAAATGTCTGGAAAGATATTTGCTAAAATATTAATAGTGGTATGTCTGCATTTTGTGATATTGGTTGAATTTTACTTTCTGTTTTATGTCTTTCCATATTATTTGACATTGTTTTCCCATAATTCTATAAACAGGAATTGTTTTAATTTTTAATAAAATAATAACTTTAAGCAAAGGCTGCATCCTGAGTTAAGTATATCCCTTGTCAAATTATCTACTGTGAAGGAGGAGATGCTCATTTTACTGTGTGAGTTCTGACACATTAAAACAATATCATATTACCTTATAGTCAAGCCACAGGAGAGCATTTTCAGAAGTACAAAGAACCATTTTGTGAGATCAAACACGTGCAATTACCAGACTGCTTGGTTTCTTTAAGCATTTTAAAAAATCATTTTAAGGAAATAGTTTAAAATATGAAAAATAATAAAATATTTTAGTTCTATTCTATATAAGAAGGATGTTTTACCTCCCTCTACCAGGTAGTATAGCAATCTGAAAAATAGCTGTTTTACTTACTCAGGTATGTGTCATTTATGGCTCAGTTTCCCAAACTCTCTATTCTCTTTAGATTTTAGTGTAATGATCAAGACATATGACTGCTTTATTTTGTTTTATTCCATTTTATTTCATTCTAGTGACTTTCTTCCTTCAATCAGGCTAAACAAAGACAGACTTGAAATCATACAGATTACATTTCATGCAAAAACATCACAGAGCAGGATATGACTTTCTCTTTTGTCTTTTTCTTAAAGATTTTCAAGTAACTATTGGAAGAGAATCCTGAGTACATCTCTGTGTGGATGTCATTAATATAGCTGTTTCATCACCCGCACACCGCATACACAGCATGAGATCTGGCCGAGTTCCTATAATGACTACCCCTTGGGCAATTAGCAGTCTCAACAACATTTTCCCCTTTTGGATAAGAAGATCCCCAATTTGGAATGCTGTCCCCCACACTTAACTGAATTTACCTATCAGAAACCATCTCAAGCGTTTTGGGCCCAGCAAGCTCTCTCCTTTGAACACATATAGCTGTGAAAATGGACAATGTGGTCTGACAAAATTCTCTTCCTGTTTGTGAATTGATATGTATGAAAAGGCTTAGAATATATAAAAAGAAAACCAAAAGTTTGTCTTTAATAAATCGCATTGATTAAAAAGAATGTATGAAGGATCAAAATTTTTTTCTGGGAAGTCTAGCTGTTTGGACTCTGTAGAGTACCATAACATTGATTTTTATATTGTATGTTTTATGTATCATGGGGTAGGAAAATGTCTTTACATTAACTGTGTCTGACTGACACCATCTCTTTTATCTAAACAAGGTATTTTGTTTTGGGAGAAAGGAATACTTTGCTCACCCGAGAAAAAAGAGATGCTTACCAGAGAAAGAAGAGACCCTGAGGAGTCCGGTTGTAGTTGGAAGACGTAGTTTGACCTTTGAGGGAGACAAGAGTTGAGGGAGGACAGAGAGAGTGGAGTTGGGGCCAATGAAATGGCTGTCAGGTGAGACCCCCGCCTCCTCTGCCCAGGACACATGCGTTCAGAATCTTAAGTAAAATCATGAAGTTTATTTATGTGTGGATTTCTGAGGAAGTTGGCAACAGTTCTGAATTCTATGTTTGGCATGCAGGAACCTTCTAGAATAGAGGTAGCCCAGGCAAACAGAGGCCGGAGATGGAAGGCAGCATGAGGGCATTTATGTTGCGAGAACTTCAGAGATGCCTGTGGTCAGGGAACTTTGGGCCGTCATGGGCTGTAGAGTTGTATCCAGGCCACGCCG
This sequence comes from Equus quagga, assembly GCF_021613505.1. Classification (NCBI taxonomy): domain Eukaryota; kingdom Metazoa; phylum Chordata; class Mammalia; order Perissodactyla; family Equidae; genus Equus; species Equus quagga. The sequence continues at coordinate 2,139,379 of NW_025798627.1, read as the reverse complement.
AGCCCCGTGTCTGAGCGTGTGGGTTGGCAGGGCTGGGCAAGCATGCCTGGCTGCGCGCAATGTTACAGGCAGGGGATGTGCCCTCCCCACATACACACGCAGGAGTGGTATATGCCACTGACAGTTCACAAGCTTCTGATATCCTACTGGATTTGAATCCTTTAAAAAAGACCACCAGTCAGCTTTTCTTACTTCTGTTTCCTTAAAAATGAAATCGGAAACTACCATTCCACTTAAAATGCACAGAAGGAAAGCCTTTGATGGTCTGTCGGTTCACTTCCCCCCATCTTCACAACAGAAGCATGTACTAACTTTAAGGGACCAAGGTAAAGGCAGTGGATCCAAATTCAATATTCAGTAGAAAATTCAGTTTCTAATTCTGATAAAGGTGCATGATTAGTCAGGGAGTTGAAGCTGTTTCTGTGTAAGTCACTACTGATGTTAAATTTAGCATAGTCTTAGAAATTCCCAGACTGCAGAATATTGCAGAACACACTCCACTCAAATGAGCTGCTTGTTGAGTTGTTCTCAGATGAATTTTCCTGCTGAGCTGCAGCAGGAGTTACAGATGAATCGGAACACTTCAGTGCGATAGTCCACTATCACGCTGTCAGTGTGTCCATGGAGACGGCTATGGGAACGCGTGAACACACACACACGTGCTCCTGAAATCTTCATGGAGTCCTTCTTTCCCTCCCCCTGCCCAAACTTTCCTATAGAACTTTTTGATTAATACATTTCAAATTATGTCTTGAAAATAATTGAATTAGGTTAAATTAATCAGAGCTTTCTGCCTTTGCATTACTATTCGTTTAAGAAAAAATGCCGAACTCTTTGTTATAAGATAGATGTAGACTTCATTTCCTGAGGTGACCTGAAAAATGTCTTTCTCGTGTCACCCTCCTTTAAATTACCATTAGATAAAATGAACGTAAGGAATGTTAATAGAAGTGTTTCAGGATCAAGGCACTGATGTCGATATATCAAATATTGTGGTTATTAGCTGAAAGTGTTTGTCAATACTGTTGGGTATAGAAGACCCAGACCCTCTTTTGAAAATTCATTAGCAGCTATATTGAACTTTCTGTTTAACTTTTTAGTCAGCTACTCTGGCTGTAAACGAGTCCCAGTTGGAAGTAAGGATTGCAAATTTGACTCAGTAAGTGTAGTGATTAGCATTGGAAATGTCCCATTGTGGAACTGTGGTTCCATCTGCTAGTGAAAAAAAGATTAGGAGTAATTACAATTAGGAATTCAGTGTGTGGCAGTGGATTAGATGTGAGAGGAATGACTTCTGAAAGCCACTGATAATGGAGGGAGGCGTAAGGAATGTGAGAATTTCATTTGGAACCTATGCAGCACATTTTGTTAATTAGTGACTCTCAATACCTTTATCCTACAGGTAGAATTTCCGTTATTTCTTGAATATTGGCAAACGTTAGGCTGTGAATGTTTCCTGGTATACTTTGTACTACCTACACATATTAAAGGGATGTTACCCATTCACTTCCTCTATAACGGCCCCCAACAGTGAAGGAGAGTGGTGGGGGTGGGGAGGAGCAGCTGTTCCTGAAGAGGGAAAATGTGAGAAGGGAGCTAAGAGGAATCCGTGAAACTGGCTTCACTGTTGTATAGGCTGGGAGAGTGGGAATTGTGAAATTATTCCTCTCTTTCGAATGCATTATTAAGATCAACAGATATGTTGATTCTTACTTTTTCCACTGCATGCATATTGCATGATACTGACAGAGAAGGTATTTCACCCTGCCTGGTTGACGTTAGTAAGTGACAGCTCCCTTCCTCTTCATCTGAGTACATTAAACAGCTACAACCTATTAACCAGAAATTTGAATCTTCTAGAACATGGTGGACACTGGACACTACTGCTCAGGAAATTTAAGTGGAGATTTAAAGTAAGCCCCAAACCAGCCCTTCAAGTTATTTATTTATAATAGGGTTTGCCACTCTTACACATAACTATTTTTGTGTGTGTGTGTGTGTGTGTGAAATGGCAAAGATGATCCTTCCTGGTAAATTTTGTGCATTAAAAAAGTAAGTTTTACCTACACTAGAAGAGCTCCAGATTTGTATAAGACTGTCGTGATAAATTTTTTCTTAAAGCAAGAAGTCCTTTATGACACAAATAGAAACCCTTTATTAATTTCTCTACACTTGAATAGATATTGGGCTTTTCTCAAAGCTGCTACAATTATATGCAACTATTAATCTCTGGAACTCTGGAATTATATTAATTATCTAGAACTGCTTATCTAAAGCAGTATTTCCTAACATTTTTCAAGTGATGGCTCCCTATTATTTTTCTTGATTTTCTGATATCCTTCCTTTTCGTCTTGAACTAACAATAGATTTTTAAAGTGTTGAAAAAATATGGTTTCAATATACAGATATTCTTCCCTTGGGACTATCACATAATTATATGGAATATTTACCTTTTTAAAAAATAAGTGTACAAAGTTGAATATCCTGATTTGGTGCAGTGTTTTCAGCTTTCCCTGACCGTAAGAATCCTTTGCGGGTGAGAGTAGGTTGTCATTTGTTAAAAATGTGTATTCCCGGGACCTACCTCAGACCTACTGAATCACAGGGGCAGGACCTGGGAATGTGTTATTTTAATGAGTGATCTTAGGCGATTCTTATGGTCAGGTAAAATTGGGACAAGGGACGTAATGCAGTAAAACTTTAGGGTGCATGAGAATCATCCTTGTCTTATTAAAATTCAAATTTCTGGACACCACCTCAGATTAGGTGGATCTGACGTGAAGCCTGCAAAATCTACATTTGTCAAAAATTCCCTGGTGGTGCTGTTGCTGCCGGTCCAGGCACCACACTTGGGCAACCAGCGATGTAGTGAGAAGAATGTAGGCTTGAGATCAGATACATCTGCATCCCAATTTCATTTATTAGTTGGGAAGCTTTAGTGTAGTTATTTAATAACCCTTAGCTTTTTTCTCTTCTTTCTCTGTTTTCACTTTTTTTGCATATACTTAAAGTTAAATAAATTTATAAAATACATTATACGTAATATGTATGTATATTATGTTTGGGAAGTGCAATATCAGCGACACTGGTTAATTATGGAGCACAGATGGAAACTGAGAAGGAGAAGACAGACATGAAAGACAGGAGGCTGAGAAGTGGGTAAGAGGGAGGGTGAGTGGTCAGCAGAGTAGAAACTGTGCTGGAATAACCAGATCCTCATAAAACAACATACTCTGACTCTCACTCAAGAATACGGAGTGAACCTATTAAAAGTCAATCTAACTGTTAACTTTGTGAGGAGGGAAGGTCACTTGGCTGTATGAGTTTGACAGCACTGATTAATTGGAATGCTTTGTCTGAAATCGTATTGTTGAGATTCTGTAAGTTCAGATACCAAAGAGAAGAAAATAATGTTGAAATGGAGAAACCAATCATCTCAGAGCTCTTTCCCATGTCACTTGAGGCTAAAATCATTGCTACTTGCTCTCCTTATACATAAATGATGACATATTTGTAAATTCAGTTGAGTTCTAAGAAAGAAATATAGTCATCACATTTAGGGTTTAAACACCATTATTTAGATATGTATGCTTTGTTCCATATCTTCTCATGGAAGTCAAACATTTAAGAAGTATTTTTTTCCCTCATGATGTGAGAACTAAAAGCCAATTCGAATGTAAGAATCCAATGTTCACATCGAAGCTGTGTATCATATGGAGATAGTGTTCTCATGGAGTGGAACTCCAGGAGGAGCTGTGAAGAGAAAGGGCCCAGGAGTCAGGTGCCTGGGTTCAAATCTTGCTTCTCCCTCTTAGGCTGGGCCCTTAGCACAGTGCCTGTGCCATAGTAAATGCTCAATCAGCTAATAATAATAACCATAGCACGCAGCTATGGGATTTCTACAAGCTTTTATTCAATAAATATTTGTCAAGTGCCTACAGAGAACTGGGCATGGTCCACGTACTAGGGACATCTATCTACTCATAGGGCATGCTAGGAGACAGGCAATAAACTCGTGAATGGGGAAGTTGCTATAATATTATTAGGTGCTAAGCATGGAGCAATGGGCAAAACAGAGACAAGGTCCTTATCTTTGTGAACTTCCATTTAATTCTCTTATATTTAAGTTTATTCACATTATTCTGGCTCACATAGCTTAGCTTTCCTGACCAGAGTTTTCTGATTTAACCATCACACTGAATTCCTTAATTCAATGATTTAACAGAGGTTAAGTTTGCAACTTGAAAAAAATATTCATTTCCGTCCTCTCTTAGGCATCAATAAATTTTGTCCAGATTACCAGTAGAAATAATAGTGAACTTTCTATATTTTTACTCTCTACTTGACATGGCTGTAATTTAAGACTTACCCACAATTAAATATTATAACAATAATTCTAAAATTTATGTTCATTTTATAACTTCTTAGGAAATCTGTTATTTATAATTTAGTAATTTTCATTTTCCTGAGGACAGATTTGACTAGGAAATCTAGGAAACTATTGATTTCTACTAACCTCATCATTTTTATAGTCTTATGTTTGAAAATTAAGTGAAATTTGTTTCCTGGGCCAAAAGGAGAGTGCTATTTTAGTTTTGCCAAAATATGCCAAAGTTGTATTAATTATTAAGCATGACTCATTTATGACTGTACTTCCTTCTGTAAGATTGTAACTAATTTAAAGCAAAGACTAAATGAAAGTCTTTATGTTTTGCAGACAATAGAGCACTCGTTTGTCCTCAGGCATATGAATTGTTGGAAAAATAATTGCGGGGCACCCTTTGGAATAGGGAATATTATGGAGGCAAATTTCCTTCTGGCCTAGGGACCAACCCCATTTTCTCTATGACACAAAGAAGACACCGTAACATTGTTTCTGCTCTAAAGTCTACCCACCTGGAGGATTTTCAGCGTGATCAGTACATACTTTAGTGGGATAGATTTGCCTATGGGCATGAATGTTGAAAGCTAACAGAGCCCCAAGGAAGCCCCCAGATCAAAGGGCAAAAGCGGCTTAGTGATGGCAAGAAAACACCAAAGTGGAAACTTTAAAGCTTAATGTAGATATGAAAAAAATATGACAGAGTTATTTAGGGTTGCAATGATAACTGGAATGGATCAGCATGTGAGATACAAAAGCAGTATCATAAAAGGTATGTAACAAGGAGTACTGCCCTAGGAGCCTTGAAGTAGTAGTAATTATATCAAATGGCTAATTATACTACATATCAAAGGATTAGGTATTATTATTGAAAATTGCAAGGAATTTGGTTTGTTTAGTGGAAATCCTGAGGTTACTGATATCACCATAAGTTAATGATAACCAGCATCCAAATGGACCCTCAACAATGCCTTTACTATCATTTCTCTAGTAAGTTATTCTCCCACTCTCCCCAAGGATTAGTATCACTCTATCAGTCAGGATACCTTTGCTTGCAAGTGTCAACGATCCAACTCATACACTCATATTCTTTCAAGCAGAAGGGGGTATTGGCTCAGAAACTGATGTCTAGGAATATCTAGCTGAATCCAGGGCAACAAAAAGTCATCAAGATCTCTTTTTCTTTCTGTCTTTTAACTCTGTGTTCCTCAGGTTTGCTTCCCAGATGGGATAAAGATGGCTGCCAGGAGTTCTAGACGCACATCCTACCGTGTTAGGAGCCTCAGAGGAAAAAGTGTGCTTCTTCCCCGGGGGCTTCTTCATTCGCAGTGGTTTCATCAAAAGTTCTGGGTTTGGGTTTCACTGGGTTGAAGCAATGACTAATGCAAGGGTGGTGAATGCTTCAGTTGACCTGACCTGAGCATGCCCACCCCAGGATACAGGTTGGTAGTGGGAGGGATGGGGATGGGAAGGGAGGAGAGACTAGTGTCAGCTCCATCTTGCAACCATAGACTGAGGATGAGGAAAGGTGATTCCCTAGGGAAAAGACTGTTAATAAGAGTGTGAATGGTGGCTGAGTCAGCGAAAACAACTGAAGACTGTTTCCTTTCCCCTTTTGTCAAAACTCTGATTTTTTTCTATCTCCTTCGCTACCCTTAACAAATGAGGTTGCCTTGTTCTTTTTTTTTTTTTTTTAAAGATTGGCACCTGAGCTAACATCTGTTGCCAATCTTCTTTCTTCTTCTTCTTCTTCTCCCCAAAGCCCCCCAGTACATAGTTGTGTAATCTAGTTGTAGTCCCCTCTGGCTCTGCTATGTGGGATCCTGCTTCAGCATGGCTTGATGAGCGGTGCTAGGTCTGTGCCCAGGATCTGAACTGGGGAAACCCGGGCCACCGAAGTGGAATGCATGAACTTAACCACTTGGCCATGGGTCCGGCTCCTGCCTTGTTCTTTAGAGATAAAACAGAAGCCAACAGATGGGAATTCCCCTATTTTACCACCACTCCTTCCTGTCACTTTCTTATTTTTGCAGTCATCCTTTCCTTTCTGTTAGAACAGAGGAAGAATTTCTATGATCAAAGCTATTCCCTCCACAGGAGCCCTGGATCTCCTTTTCTGCCTCTTCTCAGTTATCTACCCACCTCCCCCTGCCCCTTTCTTTCTCCTTAGCACAATAGCAAAACAAATAAAAAACCTCTTTAATTCATCTTCCTCTCCAGCCGTTGTTCTGTCTTTCAACTCGCCTCCTCAGCCAAACTTTTGTAAAGTATTCTATACACATTCCTTCTTCGATCTACTACTTTCTATTCTCTATATCCACTCCACCTCTCCGCTGATACTGCTCTTTCTAAGATCACCAATAGCATTCATGCTATCAAATCCCGTGGATGCCTTTCTTCATCTTACTAGACCTCTTACTAGCGTTCATCACGGTTCACCACCCCCTCCTTCTTGCAGTGTTCTCTTCTCTTGGCTGTCATGACAACATAGTCTTCTGGTTTCCTCCTACTGCTTTGGCTTTCATTATCCATCTCCTTTCTTAGCTTTTCTTCCTCTAACTGATCTCAAAATGCACTTTCCCAAAGGTCATGCTAGATACGTTTCTCTTTTTATTCAGCTTTCTTTCCCTAAGTTATCTCATCCAGTCCTATGGCTTCAGATACCACTAATAACCTGACAGTTCCTAACTCTAAAATTCATATCTTGAAACCAAATGTCTATTCTGAGGTCTAGTCCCTTTTTTGCAACTTCATTCTCAACACCTCCAGAACCACTCACAAATCTGTTCTTCCTCTATTTCTACAAATGGCTCCTCCAACCTCTCAGTTGCTCAAACGAGAGATCTGAGGGTCATTCGTGGTATTCCCGTCTCCCTCTCCACATTGCCCCACTCCAGATCCAGTAAGCCCTCAAATAAACCACTTCTCTTTTTGCACACTAGTTCAGTATGTTCTGATCTCTTCTGTAAGCGGCACCTAAGCGGAATTCCCCTTCATAGTTTTGTATCCCCGAAATCCATTCTCCAGCAGCTATATATGAGCTCATATATGTACGTATTTATGAACTTTCACTTCTCTGCCTTAAAACGTCCATAGAATAAACTCCAGGTTTTTAAGAAATGGCTTCCATGGCCCCACCTGTTCTGGCTTCTGCCTGACCCTCCAGCTTCGTTTCACTTTTTCCTCCTCTCACTGTGCGTTTGCCGCACTGGCCTCCTGTCAGTGCAGTTACTTCAGGGTCTTCCCATCTTGGTTCTTCTGCGTGGAATATTCTTCCCACACTATTTGTCTGGCAATTTGCCTAGCTTAAAAGTTAGTTCCTCAGGGGACCTATAGGACCTCGCCTTAGTCTAAATTAGCCCCCTTTACCTAAAATACCCTATATTTTCTTTCAGAGCATTTCTTATCATTTTTAATTACATGTTTGTTTGATTATCCTTTAATGTGTCTTCCTCCTACAAGTGCTATTACAGTGTACCTGCCGTATACCTAGCTCAGTGCCTGGCACTCACTGGAGGCTTCATAAATGTATGCTGAAAGCATTTCAAATATTCCAAAATTAGGAGGAATTTTCCATACCATATCCTTTTTTTGTGGCCCCTCTTTGTGAGGGGCATTTTTGCCAAGAAATACAGCACCATTGGGAAGAGATAAGTAGTGTAAATGTCAGTCCCTTTTATTCAACATCCAGTGGGAGAAAACAGCAATGGCTGTAAAACTTGCACCCCTTCCCAGGGTGAAGGGGTGGAGAAACACACTAGGAACTGGATGAGTATAGCGGTAAGTGCAGAGGTAGTGTGAGCTTGTGGAAAGAGACCCCACCAGGAAGGGGAATGGCTGGGGGTGGAGGCCGACTCTGCCCCTGATCTATATGCTTTGGGCATGTTCTTCAGTTTCCATGTGGCAATCTCATGAGGAAATGAGTGTGGAAGCCTTTCGAAAAGTATAAAACTTCTTTAGGGCCAGCCCCATGACCGAGTGGTTAAAGTTCTGTGTGCTCCACTTCGACGGCCTGGTTCGCAGGTTCAGATCCTGGACATAGACATACTCCACTCATCAGCTGTGCTGTGGAGGCATCCCACATACAAAATAAAGGAAGATCGGCACAGATGTTAGCTCAGGGCTAATCTTCCTCAAGCCAAAAAAGAGGAGGATTGACAACGGATGTTAGCTCAGGGTGAATCTTCCTCACACACACACAAAAGTATAAATCTTCTTAGAAATGTGAGATGCTCTTACTCTCCTTATTTTGATTTTCGTTTATGAACATAAAATGATTTTACCTGGAGGTTGTTAAAAGAATAATGCACTTAGTCATTCTCATCAATAGGACTAGCTGTCACTTTCTCTCAATTTATACAAGTTACCATGAAGAAACCATCTAGGGATGATAATATGAAAGTAAGTAAGTGTAGTGAATTCATTATGGATTTCCTTTTTAATTCTTTACAAGCTTTCCTGGTAGCAATGCTAATTAAATTTAAACATGTTGATGTGTCAAGTCTCTTTTTCGAAGAGATTCACTAGAGATTAGTCTCTAAGCTATTTGTAAATTACTGTGCTTTTTCATTGTAAAGTGTTTAGGAGAAATACTGTTTCAGGAAAATGATTATAGATTATATATGGTTTCATTAAGTACTTTGTTTTCCTGTCATTCTACCAGTTCTATAGTAATAAATGACTTTAATTTTTTTTTTTTTACTGATAATTTAGGTGAGATTTAAGAGATGAAACATTGTTTTGAAACAAGTTTGGTTTAATTGACCCAGCATGGCTTGAATTCTTGCTGCCCATGATCATTTTATGGTTAAGTACTAAAGAAGAATCTGTAATGTGAATATTTTTCTTTTATTTCTTCACAATGGGATTCATGCTCCCTGGGATAAAATATCTTATCCTTTTCAGAGAACATTAGTAGACATTTAGAAATTTGTCCTCTCAGGCCTTGTCAGATAGTTTCATCAACAAATGGGATTCGAAGCCCTTTGGTAAAACTAATGACTTTATATAACAACCCCCCCGACAACTCAAATTGTGTTTTAAATATCTCCATGTTCAGACAAATTGATAGCCTAGAGATCAGTACGTGTTAATTTATAGTCCTGTAAAAGGCTGTGATGTTCATCCCATTTTTAAAACTGCTAAGATGAGCAAGCCTAACCGTTTCAAATTTCACAGGGTTTTGTAAACTTCTCTCTGTGCCAAGAAAGCAAGCCACCTGGCTGTTTTTTCAAACAGTGAGCCAATGTTTAAGAATGTGCACCAGGATTGACTGCTAGTATTTCAACCGAATTTGACATAGATTTACATGGGATATGAGAGTATTTTTGTTTTAGTTACCATTTCTTAGCATTTCTTATGATTATATTTTCTTGCTGCAGATTACATTCTCATGAGGCAACCATCCTGGTAGTAATTGAGCAGATTTAGTATGTTTTAGTATATTGGCAACCATGATTTTTCCTGAAAGTGTAAAAATGATTTGGAAAAATATTTGTTCTTTTATGTAGTATTCAAGGTAGAATATTGGGCTCCTTAGTTGAATGTCCTGAGATTGACAAATTGAATGTAGAGTTAAGTGCAGCTGGTGGAAGAGTGTTGTAAGTTGCCAGGATGGACAGAAGTTGCTTGGTGAGTTGAGATTAGTTGGGTTTAGACAAGGAAGCTCTATTAAAGAAGAAATGCTGTAGCTATACTTAAAGAAATAAAGGAATGTGGGTTAGGAGACAATGAATGACACTTTTTTGCACTATAATATATTTTCTGAACACTTGGGAGTGTGTTAAGGAGGATAGAAGGCCATGGGAAGTCTGGAGTCATGTATCTAGACATGAAAACAGAAGGCTGGGCCAAGGCCACCTGATGAAGAGCTTTTAAGGCTATACTTTGCATTCAATGAAAATGGTTGAAATTTTTATAATTAGGATGTGTGCTCTGAGAGATTATAGTTCTTGTAACCTTTATGGAATTTTTGCTGAGTTCACTTTCTTTGAAATATATTTAAATCCTAATTTAATACAACAGATTTGAATATCATTATCAGTGGAGTGCATTTAATTGAAATCAAATTGATTTAAATAGCTAGCCAAGAAATCTCAGTTTAATCTCCTTTTCTTCCTCTGGGAACATTCATTTACTTGTATCTACTCTCAAAGCTTAGAGGTAGCAAAAGTTTGATTTATGAGGAGACATAATTTTCATTTAAATTAATTGTTTAAGTACTTTTGAGGTTAATTTTATAGGTACATTATAAAATTGAATTGCGTGTTGGACATTCTTTTCACCAAGGCTAATTGAAGTTACTAGTTCTAAAGTGTAAGATTCTACAATAATTTCCAAATCAAAGGTTTGTCATGATATTTAAGGGATATTTTGCCATGCTGTATAAGGAATGCATTGACCATTCCCTAGTTCCAAGAACAATAAATGTTTAGTATGTTATATTTAACTAAAGTAACAGCAGTGTAATTATTTTAATAAAAATAAACCCATGCACTTTAATATTTTATCCATTTTTGTTATGCCTCAAGTAAGTCTTAAAAGATAGATATTGTTAAATATCTCTACAGATAATTTTTGCGCCTTTCTGATAATTAATGAGGTAATTATTGGATTCGTGCTATGGAAATAGCTTTATGTTTTCTTATAATATATGCTAATATATGCTAATTTTAAATAATTTGAGCAAGATAGTGAAAACTAATTCCATAATTCTGCTTCTTTTTCTCTATAGATAACCACTATTACCAATTGGAATATATCTTTCCAGACTTGTCAAATATAAATAATGAGATCTCATACTGTATGTATTCTTCTATATGACCTACTTTTTAAGTACACAGACACACACGCACACACATACTATCCATTTTAAGATTTGTAGATCTGTGTCATCCATTATAAGGGCTGCATAGAATCCCGGTGCATGCATGTACCATAATTTATTTTGCCAATCCTTACTGAGGATGGGTATTTAATTTATTTCTAATTTTTTTAATATCATTGACAGAGTGGCATTGAACTGCCTTGTACATATATATTCGGCCATTTGTTCAAATATTTCCATAAGATACGTTTTCAAAAATGATATTGCTAGATCAAAGTAAATGCATTTTTAACATTTTGAAACATATTACCATATTGTCTTCCAGAAAAGTTGTACCAGTTTATGTTTAATATAACATTGTATGAAAACCCCATTTCCCCATAACCTCACCTTTTTAAACCATTGATAATCTGATATGCACAAATATCTTTATTTGTATATCTGTATATATACATATAATTATTTGTGTTTGAGCATCTTTTCATGTGATTTTGAAGCAGTTATATAATTTTGTGAATTTGTCTTTTCCAAAATTTGTTTGTGAACACTTTTTATAAATTAAGGAACCCATAGCAAATATTTCCCAGTTTGAGTTTTTTTTTTTTTTTAAAGATTTTATTTTTTCCTTTTTCTTCCCAAAGCCCCTCCAGTACACAGTTGTATATTCTTCGTTGTGGGTCCTTCTAGTTGTGGTATGTGGGACGCTGCCTCAGCGTGGTTTGATGAGCAGTGCCATGTCCGCGCCCAGGATTCGAACCAACGAAACACTGGGCCGCCTGCAGCGGAGCGCGTGAACTTAACCACTCGGCCATGGGGCCAGCCCCCCAGTTTGAGTTTTTTAAAAAAATATTTGAGCATAGTTTTAAGTTTTTTGTTTGTTTGTTTTGCTGAGGAACATTCACCCTGAGCTAACATCTTCCTCTATTTTGTATGTGGGATGCCTCCACAGCATGGCTGATGAGGGGAGTAGGTCTGCACCTGGGATCTGAACCTGCAAACCGGGGCTGCCATAGCAGAGTACACAGAACTTTCACCACTTGGCCACAGGGCCGGCCCCAGTTTTAAGTTTTTATGTGGCAGATCTATCAGTCTTTTCCTTTATGGCTTCTGGCCTTGATATATTTGTTAAGAAGAGATCTTCCCCACCCCAAAACTATACAAACATATACTTCCTTATTTTCTGGTACTTCTATGTTTTATTTAATCTTTAATCTATCTAAAATTATTTTTTGGTCTGACATAAAGCAGAAATCTAGTTATATCTTTTTGTTCAAATGGATAGTGAATTTTTTTTGACACTGATAATTGAATAATACATTGTTTCTTTTGTTACTTGAAATGCCACTTCCACCCCTACCCCTTGAACAATCCCATGGGGCTTTTCATGACAGTTTTATTGTATTTGTCTACTAGTTAGTGGAGAACTTGAATCTTGTCAAAGTTATCTTTCCAGTAAGTAATTTTTTCTGCTTTCATTTATTTGATCCTTCCTTTTTTGACTTTAAATGAAATTAAATTCTGTGTATAATTTTTGCACATATCTTGTTGTGTTTTTCTTGGCTTGTTTATAATATCTGTGGTTAATTTGAATGAGATCCCCTCACTCCCACCCACCCCTGCCATTACATTTAAAAGTAAGTTGACATAAGACAGCTATTAATTTTTCTATATTTATATTTTATTTTGCCACCATCACTTTTAGTCTAATAATTTTTCAGTTGATCTTTTCGAATTTTCTAGGTAAATAATTATATTCTCTGCAAGTAGTAATGACCTCTCACCTTCTTTATAATGTTTTATACTTAATATTTCAACCTTGCCTTATTGCTTTGGCTTACATATCCAAAATTATGTTCAAATTATTTATTTGAACCTATTTATTTATTGAATTACATTGACGGATTGCCTAATGTTGATCCATTCTTACATTCCTGGAATCAACCTGAATTTTTGAAGAATATATTGTTCTTTTAATATACTGCCATATTTTACTTATGTTCATAAGTGAGATGTACCTATAATTAACTATTTTGGAATTTTATGCTTTTCAAAATGCTTTAGCATGCTTTTTCCCCTCTGATCCTTGAGCCAGCCCTAGGCCAGGAATTATTATAGTCTTTTGCAAGTAAAATCAATAGTCATAGAACTTTTTGCTTGGCACGAAGTCACACAAGAAGGTAGTGATGGTGAAAGTAAAATCCATTAGTTCCCAATCCAATGCTTTGGGGAGAAGGAATTTATTTCATTAATTTCTATTAGTAAGGTATTTATGGACTTTGAATTTTATTATCTCAAATAAAAACTATCCTTACATAGTTTCCTTTTATGTTTGTCTAAACTGAGACAATACATTTGCTCGCACTTTGACCGTGGAGACCTCACTGGGTATCAGCGGGGGAGGGAGGGTGTTCACCCTACAGGAGTCTCTGTGCTGAGAATGTGCATTCTCTGAGATCTGCCATCTGTTTGTTGCACTTGGGCAGATGCTGATGTTCAGTTAATCAGAGATAATACAATAAGGATTAAAGTGTTAGATGGTTCTAACCCATTGCGGAAGTTATGGATAAGACTTGAAACCTTTAATCAGAATCATGTTGATGTTCCACTTAAGTTGAGCCAAAGCTTTTATATGTCCATGGTAACTAGTCCTGAAGCACATGTTCTGTTATCAGGATAAGAGAAAAAAAATGTAAAGGATGTGTTTGCACATTGCTTTGGGTCAAGAGAATTCACATTCTATTTTATATGTGATTCAGGGATTACCTTAGAGAAAGCTCACAGATTGCTCTTAGGGATTTATTACAGAAAAATGCTCAATTGGGAAGTTTAAAATAATTTAAATGTAAGTTTTAGAATCTATAAAGACTTAATACAAATGCAAGAAATGGTCCATTTGTTAATATATACATCCATTTACTAAATGGTAGACTAGATTTCTCAAAGTCTAGAGAAAAATGAATTTAGACTATAAATGAATTGTTTCTTAAGTTTGGTTAGAATTATGCAAGTTTGAATAGAATGATGCTTTTATAAAATTGACATTTAATCTCCGTGGCCCAAGTCACACACATTTACAAAATGTTATTAAAAAGTAAATTCATTGTTTTTAAATCTCCTGTAAGATTGTTTTTCTTAATGAGAAACCTACATGTGTCTACTCCTATATAGGACAATGGCACTGATTCCATCTCTAAGAAATATCATTAATAATTATATGTTTCGTATATACCCTAATTGGAATTTATAAATGATCTTTATAATCTGAAGTCTTGTCCTTTCCAAATATTGCACAGAAAACTCTGAATTCCTGGAAGTTGACTTTTGTTCAAAGTCTATTTTGTTAATAGAACTTTATGCTCTGAAGCAAGGCTGATTATATCTCTCATTTCCATTTATGCTAATATAACTCTATGATTTTTAAAAGTTGAGATATAATTGATATATAACATTGTTTTAGTTTTAGGTGTACAAAATAATGATTTGATACATGTGTATATTGTGGAATGATTACCAGAATAAGTTTAGTTAACATCCATCACCACACATAGTAAAAATTTTTTTCTTATGATGAGAACTTTTAAGATCTACTCTTCTAGCCACTTTCAAATTCTAAATGATTTTCTTATTTTCATAAATTACATCTGTTTCTGAAACTCAGTCCCAATAACAGCCTATGATAACAAATGGTAGCCCTCACATAGTATTGAAATATATTGGGTATTTCTTTTTCAGTTTTAAATATGCTTTATTCAAATTTAGATGACTGGAGAATATGTTTAAATTCCAAAATAACTAAAATCAATGTAAATAATATATTGGGTTCCCTTAATTGAAGGTAAATATTACCATTAAAAATTGAAAAGTCACAACGAAGGAGAAACTATTCTGTAAACTGGCTATTTGGTACACAAAGGAAAATGGGAAATTTTGTCAGGAATATTTGTGAAATGAACTCCATTTAATAATGTTCCATCAAATAAAGTAGTGTAAGTAAGTGTGCAACATTAGTTAGAATGAAAAAAATAAAATTATGCCTAGATTTGAAGGCCTAACTAATTATTTATCAGTTTCTGATGGATGGTCTAATTAATACCTATGAAATAATTAGGGCATTACATTTAATCTCTACAATAATACACTGAAAGAGATGCCTTAGTTATAGGTGTTAAAAGTATACGTTTACATATTCTTCATTATAGATTTTCTTTTTAAAGGGACCATAACATGCTGCTTTCTCTCAAGAGCCCCTCTGATTAATCCTCACACCAGAAACAACAAAGTCGGTGCTGGCCTAAGTTCAGCCAGGATTCCTGGGCCCTGCTGTGCAGGGAGTCTCGTGAGGAAGGACCGAATCATATCTCAGTCTCCAGGCCCACTTGGTTCTTGGCATCTCCGCTGAGAGTTGCTCAGGCTACTGATGAATTTTAAATGCAGTGTTTTGGAGTGTGAGGTGGACATCTGTCTTGTAGGAACAGGATTGATAGCAGCATGTGATTCCTCAGAGGCCGTGGAATAACTGGCAGATGACCTTTACTGGTGTCTACCTCATTTTGTTCAAATTGGGCTGCTAAGGCACGGTACTGCAGCACATTCTCCTGGGACTTATAATAAACGAAACCATGCATTGCAGCAGTAGGGTTAGTTGAAAAGGTCATGTTTTAAACTAGAAAAATGAGAGTGTTAATGTTCCTTGTAACTGTGTACAAAGTAGATCGTGTAGGATGCAAGAGGAGATTGCTAAGATTGAAGTGAGAAATGAGGCCTTTTCTGTGAAAGCAGTTGACACATAAAGGAGCATCTATGCTTGTGAACTTGAAGGGAAATAAGAGTTGAGAATAGAAAGCTCATCAGTCAGTGAGGTTTCACAATAAACAATTGCATGGTCTGTGCCCTAATGCTGTGGGGAAAACAGCAATGGCAGGAATCAATGGAACAATAGAGTGAACCGGGTGTCCAGAGATACAGGCTTCCAAAGCCATTGTCTACCTGGACTCCTCTGTGGCCAGTCTCCTCACCAATATGGATTTAATTTCCTCATTGAAAGAGAAAGAAAAATTCCAAACAGGTGAAACAGTCTTTGATTCTACCTGTGAGTGTTGATCTATAATGAAAGGTCAGTGATTTTCACTAGCTTTCAATGATTTTGCTTCTTGAATGAATTACAGAGATGGAGGAATATAGAAAAAGGTTCAAGGAGAGGTAATTCTTCACCTTTGCTCTACTGTTGTTGAATAAACATCATGTAAGTAGATTTGTTTCAGATGTTTAATAAATAACATTTTAAATATATAAATCAGGATATGGCGTTCTTTAAATTGTGACTCAGAAAAGATATTTTGGTTTCCTTTACTGTTATTCCTACCCTTCGTTTGAGTCAATTTCTCCCCAGTTTTTGTTAAAAATTTCAAACCAAAGCCTTTTTAGTCTGAGACAAACATTATGGTCTAGAGGAGGATAAAGAAACCTCTTATCTCAAAAATGAAAATGGAAGAATGTGACTTCTTAATTCTGATTTTGCTCTTCAGTTACTTTAGGAGGCATTGTACAATTATTAATCTGTTGAAAATCTAGTACCATTTGGGTTAATCATGTGCTTTCTAGTCTGACGTTTAGCAGTCACTATGAGAGCATGATAACAGGACCTTGGTGTGACTAAACGCACTGATGCCATCTTCTGGGTCCCTGCGGCACACTCTCACAAGTCACACTGTTGGTGGCTTGGTCTTTCTAGCACATCTAGGAATAATGGGTTCCTAGGTAGAACTGTGTAATTTAAGACTTTTTTCCATGATGTAAAATTATAGTGAGGATCCACATGGAAGTTGGTTTTTTTCTTGTTAAATGACAATGCTTTTAAAATTATTTTTCCTAAGACCATCTTGATAGATTTTGAACATTTCAATGCTTAACTTGTTTTTTGTCTGGTTTTAAGTATCTCAGCAAATTAAAGATATGACTTCACTATACATAATTGCTGTAGCACTTCCTTTTAATATTGCCTCATCAGCTCTTGTGCCCCTTTGTGGTCTTGGTTCTCAAACATCCTTGATGTTTTTTAAAGCTGTTGTCATTTATTTAGAAGCATTCATTATATGCTTTGTTCTAATCATTAAATTTGATGATTTTTGTCATTATTCTATTTACTAATTTCATCAGTTGTAAAAACCTAGACATTAAAAGAGTGATGGAGAGAAAGCATTAATTCCAGGCACTGTTAGTATTGGGATTAATGGTCCTTTAAACAACGAATCACTAGGACGGAGCCTTGCACAAGGTAGGTGCTCTGTCAGTCTTTGCATAAGCGAATGCTGCATTTTGAAATAATACATGGACATGCATGGTAAGAGTCATACTTGCAGAAAAACTCTAACTGGATGGAAGCCATGCAGCAGAAGAGCTTGAGATAGTCCCTTTTATTTAGAGGCGCTTCTAAATGAGTTCTAAGGAGTGAATGACTGCAGTGAGATAGAGCGCAATGGAACCTTTCTCTGCTCTACACAGCAAATCAGTGGCATAAGAACCCACCGTGAAATGGACTCATTCTGTTCTCTATCCCCATCTTTGCCTATAGAACATCAATTATTTTTGCTTTCAAGTGGGGAGAATCATTTCAGAGATGTCATTTGGGAGAATGTTTAGAGGGCCACTGGCTTCCTATAATTCAATTAGTTTCCTCTCCCTTCCGCAGTGTGTATGTATTGGAGTAGGTTTCCTACAGGAGATGGCTTTAGTGCATTTTAGTAAATGGATCACCTTTTATAAATAAAATGTAATGTTAAATACAGACATAAAACTTAATTGGCAAGAGATATGTGCATGCATACACTTAGCATTGCCATTAATTAATTTTGTTGAATTATAAGATGGTGTCGAGAATGAGTGCTTCCTTTATGGATAATAAAATAGCTATTCAGCTTTTTACCAACGAGGCTTAGGGAGCCACCAGGGAGAGCCAGTGGTTCACAGAGCTTGGGTCAGACTTCAGCCACTTCTCAGCAGTGAATATCAGGACCTCCACCTCCAGTGTACCATACAGTGCCATCAGGGAGGGTCACGTGGTATTAAAAATAAGTAAGTTGTGTCACCTGTTTGTGACTTTGCATTAAGTAATTTGAACTTACTGTGAGAAAATAACTTTGGGAATTTTAATGTGGAATGAATGGTATAATTCTATAGTTACCTGGGCCTTGAAGGCAGAGGATGTGGTGAGGGTACACCTCCCCCATCTCCTTGAGTTTTGTGTGAAGAGTTAGGCCTTGTGTGTGGAGGTGGGTTTTCTCTGTTCTGCCTAACTGCCAAACCTGGATGTGGATTTGGGCGTAGGCCCTTTGGACAGGATGCATTAGGTAAATGTGTATGTTACATATATTGGATGTATACATCAGACCTGAATTCCATTCCTTGAGCTATCACCAATCCAAGCCAATAGAGACAGAAGTTTTGAAGATTGTCTTCCCCTGCATTATCACTCACACAGTTGGGGCTACTCTCCCTCTCGCTTTTGACACTTTAGTCACCCTGGCCTTCTTTCCCACTGAAGGACCTTTGTACCTGCTCTTCTCCTTTCCTGGAACACTTTTCTCTCTTTTCAGGCTACAGCTGGGCTCTCACTACTATCCTCACCAGCTTGAAGGCAACATAAGACATTCTCCCATCAAGGTTACCAGTAAACATCTTAGCGGCTGAATCCAACAAGCTGTTTTAACATCTTATTTTCCAGTATTCACTCCTTAAAGCCTATATGTTGGCTTCTGTGAGAGCTCATGCTCCTGGTTCTCTTACCTCAGGCTTTTTTCAGGTCTTCTCCTCTGTCCATCCTCTTCACCTGCATGGCCCGTGGTCATCTAAAATCCACCGTGGCACAAAGTCAACTTAGGTCCACTTCAACTTCTCCTTTCCTGATATTCCATGTCTCAGTTAGCGATATTTCCACTCACTTGTCGTTGAAACTGGAAACCTAGAGGTCATCCTAGACCCAGTCAAGAACTTATGACTTTACTTCCTATTTTGTGATACTTCCCGCTTATCCCCATCCCTTTTATTAGTAGCCTACCTCAAGCCATCACCATCTCATTCCTTTGATGCTGCAGTAGTCACCTACTGTACCAGCTTCAGTTTTGTCCATATCAAGTCCTTCTAGTGCACATCCAGAGTGAACCATCTAAGGTAAAATTCAGACCTTATCAATTTCTTCAAAACTGTACAATGTGCTAGTCCCTAGCATGGAGTAGGTACCTATTGTTTGTTGAATGAATGAATGAAGAATGGAGACCAGATGCCTCTCAATATCCACAGTTAGGGCTCATTTGGATTCTGGAATATATTGTCTACAGTCCTTTAAAGATTTCATGTTTTAACCAAACCTTTTATTTCTGAGTTTTGTGCTTATAAGTTTGTAAAACCAGAATGAATATTGTTAGTATAGTGTTTAGTTCATAGGTTGTCTATAAGAACAAGATAGGATCCCTATGGTGAAAATAAGATTTATGTGCCTATATTTTTGTTTGTCTTTTAGTTATTATCTATTAAATTTGTATATGAAGACTTTAAGAGAACTCTTCAAAAATAAGTGTGTTCCCCCCTGTTATGTTAAAAGAGAAAAGTGAGCATCACTCTTAGTGTATCTGCATTTATGTAGCTGGATTTCTGCATTATGAGACAAAGATCCTTCTATTCACAGTTTGACAACTGGTGTTTTGGTTTCTATTCTTTAAGGTTTTGTAAATTTGTTCTGTTTTAACAAAGAATCATCTTAGAACTATTTGCTTGAAAACAACTTGCCAAAAAAGTGAAAAGAAGACGTGACAATGTAATTAGATGTCTAAACATGTTCATCAGGACGGAGGTGGGGAAGCATAGGTATGATGTCTCCTTTACTCTTAGATTTTCCTACAGTGCTTCAGTATACTCTTATTTGTGGTAAAATATATATAACATAAAATTTATCATTTTAACCATTCTTAAGTGGCCTTAGATAAATTCACATTTTTGTGCTACTTCAGTGTACTTTTTTCCTGAACTTATTATATTGAAATAATTCAGTACTTTCATGATTGAGACCTAAAGCTGTGCTTGCATTGGATAAGCCAAGTTCTCTCTGGGGCTGATCAGAGTCTTTGAAGAAAAATGATTCTGTTTGTTGAGTTTTTGTTAAGAAACTTGCAGCACGTCCAACCTTGTTGGGCTCAGAGAGCAAATGCCAATGGGAACTTATGGGAACAGGCTTAGAAATTTGGCTTATTTGAACATTTTTTTCCAATTTTAGTTTCATAAAACATATTTAGGGAGCCATAAAGCCTCTACAGTTGTGTAGGAATCTCATTTAATCATGATTGGTGTCCTATTTCTAATAGTGAATAAGCAACAATATTGTAGAAAATAATGAAAAATTAAAAAAACTAAAACAGCATTTGGCTATTTCTCCCTAGTATTTTGAAGTTATTTCTGAGATTAGAAATCAACCCTTACATCATGAGATTATATGGAAATTATTTTTATGATATGAATATATTAGAAACAGTGCTTATTGACAAATCAGTGTCTTATATTGTTTTAATAAAAGGGTGAAGCATTTGTCTGTTTTACTTCACTAGCTTATGAGACTCTTCTCTATTCTGATTAAATCCTGATTATAAAGTATTAATTTAAGTAATATAAAGTAATTAATTTAAGAAGATAGTAGTTCCAAAATGTAAAGTATTATCTGGAAATGTTCAGAGACCATATAAACACAATTTGGTTTATTTGTTTTTATTATTCAACTCTGTTTAAATGTAATCCCTTGTTGTGAAATGATAATTTGGAAACAAACATAGAATGTTAGAAAATAGAAAGGATTGAGCTCAATGCCTAATTCTTGGACCCACTAGAATATGAGGCCAAGCTCTAATTTAGGAGACAGAGGTATCACAATGTGCTGTTCATTCTAATAAATTTAAACCTTTTTTTGGTAAGCTGCTCTAAGAGAAATTTTGGGAGGAATTGGTACTTTAGCCTTTTTCCGTCATCCCAGAGTGAGGAAGTTTAGCTTTGAAATAAACAGAAAGTCCTTACTTTATAATAATCTCCCGGATGGACGTTATGGTCATGAGAATCAATTCAATCATCTCATGTGCTAGAAGCTGACAAGAGCACACCTGAACTGATAACAAACTTGGTTTCTCTTGGAAAATGCCAAAAGTACCTGTCGTCCTACTATACACGTAACTGCAATTGATTTGCTCTAATTTCATCATCAAATTTTTTTGTATTTATCAACAAGGAAGATCTACAACCAACGCTTCAACTATTTCCAGTTGAGGATATCCCCTATCTGTTTGCCTGAACAGTCCCCCTTCCCCACCGCCAATCTGCCAAGATCTTCTTCAGGGAAATAAAGGTGTGGGGGTGAAGGGCTCGGCAAAGAGTCCATGGTGGTGAAGAGGCTCAGGAGATCCGGAGTTCTCAGTACTCCCTGCCCACTCTAACACGTTTTCCATCTCACCTCCTCCCAACTCTTCAGAGCTAGTGCATAGCATGACCATTGAAAGAACAGACCTAGACAAATATCAGAGCCCTGAAACTTTTCCAGGATATTTTGAGTATAAATAATCTTGGCTCTAGTCAATGGCAGACAAGCTAATTATTTGTTCACATGTGCTTTGGCCAGTTTTTTTTCTCATTTGGGAGCTTGTAATAACTTTGGATTTTGTCCTTTGCATGAAATAACACCCATAGGTTGCACGTTTTCCACTGGTTCAAAGTTTTAAGGCATTTTGGGGTGTCTTATAATCATGTAGGAGTTAGAGGTCAAAGCAAGAAATAAGCATTACGTGAGGCAAGTGGGTTCTTTTGTAGGCTAGATATAAAACATTTATCTCTTGAAGGCTTAACTTACTAGGAGAGAAAGTCTTGATTTAAGGAGATATCACCACAAAGTAGAGAGGCTGATAAGAGAAAGCTATTCTGAGAGCAGTAGTTTTGTTCTCATAAATGAACAGAGGCTCAAGAGCGTTAGACTGTGAAGGTTGGTGCAGGGACTATATACATGCGTTTAGAGGAACACTAATTTCCCATTTAAGGTTTGTTAGGAACTATTATAGGTTTTATAACTCTGTTGACAGTAATCCTATTTGGAACATGATCTGCTTATATAAAAATAATTTTTAATATGAAAGGTCTCATTAGCTTAAAAGACTAGTCAAATGGTAGCTTTCAAAGCTGAGTCATAGTCTAATTTACCAGCACAATTCACAGTTTCCCTCTTTATTTTTCTTGGTAGATTAATCCCATCTCACTAGTGCCATTAGGTGCTTGCCTTGATGGTGTGGAAAAGTGCATACAAACATCTGATGTTTCTCAGCATGTGGGTTGTGACAAATTTAGATGTGTTCTAATAGTGCATCTGCGTGTAAATAGCTGAAGATTTATAGTTGTTTTTTAACTTATGCATGCGGAAATTGACCACGATGGGATAATTAAAAATAACAACTCTCTGGAAAAGCAGGAGATAAGTTCTTAAATGCTAGAGCACCAAGGGACAATATTCTCTAACCTAAATTGGATAATTTATATCTTTGTCACTTGAAGATCAGATATATATGTTTGAGTTAATGAATTATCCCACCAACATCCCATAACTAAAGCAAATTTTGTTTCCTTTTCACAGGCAAGGTTTTAGTCAATTGAATAATAAATCATCCTGCCTTTTCCTGAATTATAGGACTTATAGCTTCTTACAGGCAAGACTACAGTTAAATGAGGCCCTAGAGGAGAGAGTCTACCTGTGTTAAAAGAATGCCAGCGAAGAGATGGCCCAGGCTACTTTGGCTAGAATTTTCAGTGTTTAAAATAGTAATATCATGTGGCTGTTTTTAAACATTTTTAGTTTCTCAGTGAAGATGTATTTTCAATGCTCAAAGGTCAGGAATGAATCAACTTCTTGATAACCCCAATATCCTGGTCACTGCCTACTGATGGTCCTACAGTGACCAGATATATGAGAAAATGTTCCTCTCCCTTGAAAAAGAATAACCTTACAAGCACGTACAGTTTACAAAAAATATTCATGCTCATTTTCTCTTTTGAGTCTCACAATAACACTGTGTTATATATAAAGATTATTAGTTCCTATTTAAAAGCAGAAATTAAGATTCAGAGAGGCTAAGTGACTTGCCCAAGGTCATATATCTAGCGAGTGGAATAATCACAACTTGAGACTAGTTATTTTTGTCCTAAGGACAATGCTTTTCTCATGCTACACTTTGTTGCCTGTTTGATATGCTTATCAAATCGGTCACTATAAACATAGATGAAGGTGCTTTTGGGAAATTTGTTCCTGGGAGAATTGTCTGAATCGATGTGGTTGAGAGCATTATTAACCTGAGTCTATGACCTGAACAGGAATGTATAAAGAAATATCCAGTTTTAAGCGGCATCGGTCAGATATTCGGTATAAATGAATTGGGACTCGGTGGACTGTCCAGGACTAGAGCAAATCCGTCATCTTAGAATCATGAGTATTCAGAGGACTGGACCTGTAATTTAGGGAAGACAATAGGTGAGAAGGCCTAGATGCACCCGAGAAGGAAACAGACGCAAGAGATGATTGACCTGCTAAGGACACACTAAGCTGAACGGGTGAAGTTGGTGCCCTGTTGGCACTGTTGTGCAGGGATGGGTGATACGGGCTGAGGAGACCCGGATTCTGTGAGCCTGAGATCCATGGACTCTTCCAGACGTGGGTGGAAGGCAAACTGCAAGTGTCCCCTGGGAAATCTTATGGCAAATGCTTGGAAATTAAATTTACATCGGAAGAACTGTAAATGTTAGTGGAGCCATTCATATTTCTCTTTGGTTCTAAGCTGTGACTGCTAATAGCATTATACTGCAATGCAGGTGTGAATTCCCATCACGTTCATTTAAAATATTTACCTCAGTCTGAAAATTTGCTCAAGTGAGAGTCATTTGTCTATCGTTAGCACTCAATCTGACTTTCAAGACACATATTCTTCAAAATAATTTGAGAAAAAAAGTGATTTTTAGTTAAGCTATATTGTAAGTCCTTTGTGATGTAAAATGTGCTCAGGTAAAAATCTTTTATTTGAACTAGTGTTAAGTATAAAACTTAAACTGTTGCAGAATGTGAATGAGGAGAACTTTTTAAAGAAATCCAGCTTTATTGCTTTCACAAATCTCTAGGGACTTAGTTGGGTTATCAGAGTACCAACAGGTGGGGTTCTTAGGACATCTGCTTCAGTGGACAAATAACAGTGATTTGCAGTTAACTTAATACTTGATTTTATTTCAAAGAACATACAGGCATTTGAAAAATAAGCTTTTTTTCCTGAACCTAATAAGATAATTTTCTTGGCGATGTCTCTTTTCTGAAACAGTGAAAAGGTAAATTTTAGGCTAGCGTCTGTCCAGATAATCACGATGTCTGAATGGAGTCTGAAGAGTTCATAGAGTGTTAACTGAATTTGTCTGTTTTCTAAAGGAAATTGATTATTTTTAAATTATTTTACAGGATCCTTCAAACCAAAAATGTGGGGGAAGAAAGAAAACTGTGTCTTTCAGCAGCATGCCATCGGAAAAGAAAATTAGCAGTGCGAGCGACTGCATCAGCTTCATGCAAGCTGGCTGTGAACTCAAGAAGGTCCGGCCAAATTCCCGCATTTACAACCGTTTTTTCACCCTGGACACAGACCTCCAAGCTCTTCGCTGGGAGCCTTCCAAGAAAGACCTTGAGAAAGCTAAGCTTGATATTTCTGCCATAAAAGAGATCAGACTGGGCAAGAACACAGAAACGTTTAGAAACAATGGCCTTGCTGACCAGATTTGTGAGGACTGTGCCTTTTCCATAGTCCATGGGGAAAACTACGAGTCTCTGGATCTGGTTGCCAATTCAGCAGACGTAGCAAATATCTGGGTGTCAGGGTTACGGTACCTGGTTTCTCGGAGTAAGCAACCCCTTGATTTTATGGAGGGCAACCAGAGCACACCAAGGTTCATGTGGTTGAAAACTGTGTTTGAAGCAGCAGATGTTGATGGGAATGGGATTATGTTGGAAGACACCGCTGTAGAGTTAATAAAACAGCTCAACCCTACCCTGAAGGAGTCCAAGATCAGGTTAAAGTTTAAAGAAATCCAGAAGAGCAAAGAGAAACTAACCACTCGAGTGACAGAAGAGGAATTTTGCGAAGCTTTTTGTGAACTTTGCACCAGGTCAGAAGTATATTTCTTACTTGTACAGATATCTAAAAACAAAGAATATTTGGATGCCAATGATCTGATGCTCTTTTTAGAAGCTGAGCAAGGAGTCACCCATATCACTGAGGATATGTGCTTAGACATTATTCGGAGATATGAACTTTCTGAAGAGGGACGCCAAAAAGGGTTTCTTGCAATTGATGGCTTTACCCAGTATTTGTTGTCACCAGAATGTGAAATTTTTGATCCTGAGCAAAAAAAGGTTGCCCAAGATATGACCCAGCCCTTATCTCACTACTACATCAACGCCTCTCACAACACCTATCTCATAGAAGACCAGTTCCGGGGGCCGGCTGATATTAACGGGTATGTCAGAGCTTTGAAAATGGGCTGTCGAAGCATTGAACTTGATGTAAGTGATGGTTCAGATAATGAACCAATCCTCTGTAATCGAAATAACATGACAACACACCTTTCCTTTCTAAGTGTCATAGAGGTGATAAATAAATTTGCCTTTGTTGCTTCTGAATACCCACTCATTCTGTGCTTGGGGAATCGCTGCTCCCTGCCACAGCAGAAGGTAATGGTCCAACAGATGAGAAAGGTTTTTGGCAATACGCTCTATACGGAAGCACCTTTGCCATCAGAATCCTACCTCCCATCACCAGAAAAATTAAAAAGAATGATCATTGTGAAAGGAAAGAAATTGCCTTCTGATCCAGATGTTTTAGAAGGAGAAGTAACAGACGAAGATGAAGAAGCTGAAATGTCTCGAAGGATGTCAGTAGATTACAATGGTGAGCAGAAACAAGTCTGGCTGTGTAGGGAGCTCTCTGATTTGGTATCTATCTGTCAATCTGTTCAGTACAGGGATTTTGAACTGTCTATGAAGAGCCAAAACTACTGGGAAATTTGTTCATTTAGTGAAACAGAGGCCAGCCGAATTGCAAATGAGTATCCAGAGGATTTTGTAAATTATAATAAGAAGTTCTTATCAAGAATCTATCCTAGTGCCATGAGGATTGATTCCAGTAACTTGAATCCACAAGACTTTTGGAATTGTGGCTGTCAGATTGTGGCAATGAATTTTCAGACTCCTGGTCCGATGATGGACCTTCACACAGGCTGGTTTCTTCAAAATGGGGGTTGTGGTTATGTTCTGAGGCCGTCCATCATGCGAGATGAAGTTTCTTACTTCAGCGCAAATACAAAGGGCATTGTACCTGGGGTGTCTCCTCTGGCTCTTCACATCAAGATCATCAGTGGGCAGAATTTTCCAAAGCCCAAGGGAGCGTGTGCCAAAGGGGATGTCATAGATCCCTATGTTTGTATAGAGATACATGGAATTCCAGCAGACTGCTCCGAGCAAAGAACTAAAACCGTACAACAAAACAGTGATAATCCTATTTTTGATGAAACTTTTGAGTTTCAAGTAAACCTGCCTGAGCTGGCCATGATCCGCTTTGTTGTTCTGGATGATGACTACATCGGGGATGAGTTTATAGGGCAATACACAATACCGTTTGAATGTTTGCAGCCTGGATATCGGCACGTTCCCCTGCGCTCTTTCGTGGGTGACATCATGGAGCACGTAACCCTTTTTGTCCACATAGCAATAACTAATCGAAGTGGAGGAGGCAAGGCACAGAAGCGCAGCCTTTCGGTGAGAATGGGGAAGAAAATTCGGGAATGCACCATGCTCAGGAATATCGGTCTTAAAACCATAGATGACATCTTTAAAATAGCAGTTCATCCCTTGCGAGAAGCCATAGATATGAGAGAAAATATGCAGGTAGGAAAAATCCCATACTCTCCTCCCCTGCTCCTACTTCCCCCTCCCTTCTCTTACTGGTGAACGTTGTGTTTTATTAATAGTCTGATTCCTCAAAAGATTATCAGAAAGATTGTGTAAACCCATATACCACTGAACTAAGTTCAGTGTTGCCTGTAATAAAGCAGATATGTTTTATGTTTCTATTCGTGAATGCTGTGTTAAATTTGGCCTGAACTAAGTGAGCCAGGTAATGGAGTATCAATGTAGCAAAATGCCATATACCCATTCAACATCGGTAGTACATAGCCAAATTGATATGTGGAATGTGTATACGAAGAGAATAGAGTACAAAATATTGTATGTGTGTCATACATAAAATATTAAATAAACACGCGCATACTGATTAGGAGTATATGTGTAAAATATTTGCATATGTGAACACGAAAGGGAATTTTAAGTCATATGAAACGAATGTAATGTCTGTTAAGTTACTTTTTAGTTAGGTGTACAACAGTAATATTAAGTTATTCCCCACAAGAGCAAACAAAACTAAACAAAATTTAGCACTTGAACTTGCTGAAAACTATGTAGGTTTCTCTTAGAAATGTGGTTTAATCAAAAGGACATGGATTCTGGATTAAACTCTAGCCCCATGTGGTCTTGAACAAATTATTTCAGCTCTTTGATCATCAGTTTTCTCTACATAAGGTAATAAAAATAGTAATACTTACATTGCAGGATTATAATGAGAAATAAATGAGAGTTTGTGTAAATTGCGCAGCCTTGGCATGTAGAAATTCAATGTTAGTTTCCTTCCCTTCATTAATGCTTGTAATCAGAGATGGCCATAAACTTTTTTCTTCAATATCGTTTAACGTATTTATTCCAGGCTCAATGTCACTGAGAGTCCATCCACAACAATACTGAGTTTCTGCACCAGGCAAGGAGGTGCTGGTGGGCAGAAGCAACAGCAGTCTACGTACGAGAGCGAAACAGGAGAGGAATATTTTTCAATGCACTGCATTTGCTCCTTTAGCTAACATTTTTAAAGTAAACCTCACCAAAAAATCCCCACTTCAAGACAGAAAACAAGCTTGAAGAGATTAAATAATTTCCCAAATATTGCTGTTAATAAATAGCAATGTTGGGCTTTAAATCCAGACCTACTGCCACAACCATGGTCCTTCCTGGTTTTTAGTCATGTGATGCTGATCCTCAAACCCACGACTTGGTGAAAACTATTTTTATGTTATTTCACAGAGGAATTCTAGGATTGACTTAAAATCAATTTTAATAGCCAAAATGGTGGAAAATAGTGTGGTACATAAATGATATGTAAATCCTCAGACTGTAAGCATTTAATTTGAGGTGGGGTCTCATAGCCACTATTTTAAAAACAGTCTCCAAATATTAGCATCTTCTACCTGCCTTTTCCTGACATAATTCTGTAACTATTATAAATCCCTCTATGAGATTAGTTATAAATCATTTCTACATCTAAATTTATAAATAGAAGTAGATTTTGTATATTTCTATATAATTCTTGAAATATATCCTTTATATATATTATGTGTTTAAAATACATATTAAGGAGAGTTGGTTATGGATAAAGTTTTTCCATGTAGTACTGATAATTTATATCGTCTCAACAGAAACTCTTTTGGGTTGAGGATTATTTGGAGCCTAATCAGTAGAAAAATGAGTACTATCATTGTCACTAAATTCAGGAGACATATAATAGGTTAGGTATTATTTGCTGTTAATAAAACATAAAATAGTCATAATTCTTATTTCAAATGAATCTTTTAAAAGCCTGTAACATGGACAAACGTAGCCCAACATGAAATGTGTTTTAGTATGTGCGTCTGTCAGGTGCATCTCTGATGGGATGACAAAGGGTACCATTGATAGTTAGTTAAGCGCACGTGGTGAGTGATGGCAGCCTGCTCCCTTGAGGGGAAGAGCCTGAAGGAGATGCACTCCGATGGACAACCACTGACATGCTTTTATGACCATCAGGATACAAATAAAATAAGGTGTTCATGACTGGCCAATGCTAGTTTGTATGAATATTCCAGTGCTTGGCTTTGAAAAGCACTGTGTAGCCTTGAGTCTCAATCTGCTTTGCTTTGTGGCATATTTGTGGTGGTTGCTGAAAACTGAGAAAGATGAAGTCTAATAGTGAATTAGCTCTGTGTTATCTGTGTGCATAACACAACCTTTCTGGTTGGTTATAATCCAGTTTGCTCCACACGATATCTGTATTTAAGGGTGTTCCTTTATGCATATGGTTTTGTGTAAGCCTAGGAGTGCTGGGGGTGAAGTGTCATGTGGTCAGAAGTGTAATTCCATGTTTTCTTCCCCACAGAATGCCATAGTGTCTGTTAAGGAGCTGTGTGGACTTCCTCCTATCGCCAGTCTAAAGCAGTGCCTGTTGACCCTGTCCTCTCGGCTCATCACCAGTGACAATTCTCCCTCAGTCTCTCTTGTGATGAAAGATAACTTCCCTTATCTGGAGCCTCTGGGGGCAATTCCAGATGTGCAGAAAAAGATGCTGGCTGCTTATGATCTGGTAGGATATTGTGACGCTGTATTTCTTATCTATGCGTGTGGGAGATCATATGGCAGGGCTCTTTCATGGAACTCTAATGAATAACACAAAATCATTGCCTTTGAAACCTGGTTTGGGGGTAGCAGGCAGAGTTGGCCCTCTCTGCTTCCCATAAGCTCCAGTGGAGACTCCGAGGAGGTGCTCTGAACCCAGAGCTCCACAGAATGCAAATGGAAAATCTCCGCTTTAGCGAGGAATGAATTATTGATTAAGTCCTCAAGGGTATAGACAATTTCTCATCCTCCAAGTGACTTTAGCCTGAAAATAATCATTTAATTGCACACCTCTAGCAAGTAAACTTATGTCTCAGGGCTGTCTTATGATGGTTAAAACTAGGCATTTCTCTGGAGTTTTTATTTCTAAGCTCATAATGTTATCTGACTTTTCTGAATATATAATGGAATTTATGTAGCAATTAAATTTAAGAATAACTATATTTTTACATCTCCTAATTCCATAAAAAAAATTAAGGAGCAAATGAAAAACTGGGAAAATTTGTAACATGTGTGCTAGATAAAGTGTAAATGTCCTTAAAATAGAAAGAACACTTAAAAATAGATAAGGAAAAAAATACCGTGAAAAGAATCTTACATCAATCAGGATTAAGTTCAGCTTCATGAACCAAAAAATGCAAACCAGTCATGGCTTAAAAGTACAAAGTTTTATTCTCTCACATAAAAGTCTGGAGACCAGCCATTGAGAGTGGCACGTCCACCGTCTTAGGAACCTGGGCTCCCTCGAGCTTTCTGCTCCACTGTCGCTAGACCATCCTCAGAGTCCAAAATGGCTGCTGAGCTCCAACCATAACATCTGCATTGGAACCATCAGGAAAGATGAAGAGGAAAAAGAGGCATATCCTCTCTTTTTAAGTACATTTCTGTGAAATAGCATGGATCACTTTTGCTTATATTTCATTAGCCTGGAATTGACACATAGCCACAGTTAGCTGTGAAGGAGAATGGGAAATGTCTTTATTTCAAGGGGCTATGTGCCTAGCTAAAAATTGTCTCTTCGGTTACTAAGAGATAGAGGGAGAGTGGATATTAGGGGACAGCAGATAGCTGTGCTTCAGGGGTGAACAGGCAATTCATGTGTCTCCTCCCCCTAAAAAAAACCCAATGAAAATGCAAAGACATATTTAACCTTAAAGTAAATTTTTAATTAACGATATTAAAGAAATGAAGTGAGATACTTGCCCTCTCCATCAAATTGGCATTTTTCTTTTCTTTTTAAAAAAGTACCTCTGATAAAGAATTTAAGGAAATGGATACTCTCATCCATCCACTTCTAGCGGGAAAATAAAGTGAGATAATTTGGGGGGAAAAAATTTGGTGATGTAATTTAAAATGTTTACCCCATTTGAGCTACATATTTCCTTTCCAGGGATTTATTATAAGTCAATAGAGATTTACATAAACATATAGGTTTAATGATGTCAACATAGAAGGATTGGTTACAAAAAATACAGTAAACCATGTTATAGACTCTTTTGAAACCATTAAAATAATGTGTTAGAAGAATATTTAATGATGTGGGGAACTCCTTATAATATGTTTTGTGAAGAAGTCTGGTTATAAAAAATATACACTATAAGATTTAAATTGTATTTATATGTGTACATAGCTAAAATACTAGCAGGATATTAATAGTGATTATTTTTTTTCTAGGTTTAAATAAGCTTTTGTTGGTGAAACTCATGATATATTTTATAGGGTAAATCAAAGGCCTGGAGATTTGCTAATATCCTTTCTGTTTTTGACCTATTCTTACTCTCAGGATAATCACTGACTACCTCTTTATAAAACTGATTATGTACTTTAATAGAAGATTCTACCCTCTTCTCTTCTTTTTTTTAATTAATTTTTTTATTGTGCCATAACAGTTTGGAACATTGTGAAATCTCAATTGTACATTATTATTTGTCATACACCATATAAGTGTGCCCCTTCACCCCCTGTGCCTACCTCCTACCTCCCTTCCCCTGGTAACCACACTGTTCTCTTTGTCCGTAAGTTTGCTTATGTTCCACAAATAAGTGAAATCATATGGTGTTTGTCTTTCTCTGTCTGGCTTATTTCACTTAACATAATACCCTCAAGATCTATCCATGTGGTTGCAAATGGGACAATTTTGTCCTTTTTTATAGCTGAGTAGTATTTTATTGTATATATATATATATATATGACATCTTCTTTATCCAATCATCAGTTGACGGGCACTTGGGTTGCTTCCGTATCTTGGCTATTGTGAATAATGCTGCCATGAACATAGCGGGTGCATAAACCTCTTTGTATTGTTAATTTCAAGTTTTTTGGATAAATACCCAGTAGTGGGATGGCTGGATCACATGGTAGTTCTATTTTTAATTTTTTGAGGAATCTCCATACTGTTTCCCATAGTGGCTGCATGAGTTTGCATTCCCACCAGCAGTGTATGAGGGTTCCCTTTTCTCTACATCCTCTCCAACATTTGTTTTTCTGTCTTGGTGATTATAGCCATTCTAACGGGCGTAAGGTGATATCTAAGTGTAGTTTTGATTTGCATTTCCCTGATGATTAGTGATGTTGAGCATCTTTTCATGTCCCTTTTGTCCATCTGTAGATCTTCTTTGTAAAAATGTCTGTTCATGTCCTCTGCCCAATTTTTGATCAGGTTGTTTGTATTTTTGTAGTTCAGTTGTGTGAGTTCTTTATATATTATGGAGATTAACACTTTGTTGGATATATGATTTGCAAATATTTTCTCCCAGTTGGTGGGGTTTTTTTTTTTTTATTAAGGTTGTGAAAGTTAACATCCTTGTGAAATTACAGTTGTACATCATTATTAGTCATGTCGTAGGTACACCACTTCACCCCTAGTGCCCTCCCCCCACCCCCTTTCCCCTGGCAATCACTGATCAGTTCTCTTTGTCCATATGTTAACTACCACCTATGAGTGGAGTCATACAGAGTTCGTCTTTCTCTGTCTGGGTTATTTCACTCAACATAATGCCCTCAAGGTCTATCCATGTTGTTGTGAATGGGACGACTTTGTCCTTTTTTATGGCTGAGTAGTATTCCATTGTATATATATACCACATCTTCTTTATCCAATCATCAGTTGCTGGGCACTTAGGTTGCTTCCACGTCTTGGCTATTGTGAATAATGCTGCAATGAACATAGGGGTGCATGGAACTTTTGGAATTGCTGATTTCAGGTTCTTAGGATAGATACCCAGTAGTGGGATGGCTGGGTCATAAGGTATTTCTATTCTTAACTTTTTGAGGAATCTCCATACTCTTTTCCATAGTGCCTGCACCAGTTTGCATTCGGGTGGGTTGTTTTTTCATTTTGATTCTGGTTTCCTTTGCCTTCCAGAAGCTCTTTAGTCTGATGAAGTCTTACTTGTTTATTTTTTCTTTTGTTTCCCTTGTCTGAGTACACATGGTATTCAAAAAGATCCTTTTAAGGCTGATGTCAAAGAGTATACTGCCTCTATTTTCTTCCAGAAGTTGTATGGTTTCAGGTCTTACCTTCAAGTCTTTGATCCATTTTGAGTTTATTGTTGTGTGTGGAGAGAGATAATGGTCTACTTTCATTCTTTTACATGTGGCTGTCCAGTTTTCCCAGCACCATTTATTAACAAGACTTTCCTTTCTCCATTGTATGTTTTTGGCTCCTTTGTCAAAGATTAGCTTTCTGTGGGTGGGTGGTTTTATTTCTGGGCTTTTGGTTCTGTTCCATTGATCTGTGTGACTGTTTTTGTGCCAGTACCATGCTGTTTTGATTACTATAGCTTTGTAATATGTTTTGAAGTCAGGGATTGTGATGCCTCCAGCTTTGTTCTTGTTTCTCAGGATTGCTTTGGCTATTTGGGGTCTTTGGTTGCCCCATATGATTTTTAAGATTCTTTGTTCTATTTCTGTGAAGAATGCCATTGGGATTCTGATTGGGATTGCGTTGAATCTGTAGATAGCTTTAGGTAGTAGGGGCATTTTAACTGTGTTTATTCTTCCATAATAGTGATTATTTTTAAATAAGGAGCATGAATTTTATTTTCTTATTTATGTTTTTCAATATTTTTTCTCTATTTGCCAAACTCTTTATAGTGAACCTGACTGATTTTTATAATTGAATAAAAAGAAACAGTAAAGAAGAAAAGAATAATGTTTTATCATCAAACACAACTGGAAGATGTTTAGGATAACCATTCTACAGCTGAAAAAGGAAAAAATCCCATAGAGTGTATTTTGCTTATGAGTGATTGAACCTCTTATAAACTGTACTTCATGGCTGCTGGGGGAAAAGTTCGCCTATTACCTGTATCTCATTTTTCATGAAATCAATTTTTTCATCATAAAAGTAGGGACTGAAAGCTATTCAGTGAATAGGTATAATTGCCATCTGAGAGGTGACATTAGGGTACTAGTTGCCATAGAAACAGACAGTGGAAATCACTCCAATTCCCTTTTAAGCTAAGCAAGAAGAATCATTCACTGAGAGGGGAGCCTGGTCCCCCGGAGCTGGGCCTATAAGAAGCAGAAAAGCACCTGAACTGTGTTTGGCCCATTTCCATTTCACATCCCCAAGTGTCCGATGGGGTTTTGTTTTTCCGTTTTATCTGCTGGTGCCAAATGTGAACATGAGCTTTTTCTCATTTGTATTTTTAAAATGCAATTTGTAATTATAAGCATAGCATAGTTTTCCAAAGCTTAAAATCAAAGGCTATCATGGACAGCAGAAATACTTACAACGATGTCTTCATTTATAGTTCCCTATGGAAATGGCTTTTCATTTTGGTAAGGAGTTGAGTATAAATATCCTTACATCAAATAGTAAACTCAGCAGACTGTGGAAGTGATCGAAAATCCTGCTGACGTCTCTGTTTGTTGTTTCTTTTAGGGGGTGGGTGGGTAGGGCCAGATGAGTGTTGTGACAGTATTGAACGTAAAAATGCCATTTTTAGCTTTTAGGTTTTGCTTTGTATTGGTTGGCATTTTTAATGCTCTTGATGTATCAGTGTTAGTATTTATTTTAAAGAGGTCCCCCAAGATATTCTGCAGATCCAGAGTGATCATTTAAAAACATAAATCTGACCATGTCACTTTTCTGCTTAAGATCCTCTGGTGGCTTCCCATAAAATAAAATAGAAACTCCTCACTGTGGCCTGCGGGGCCATTTATGGTCTGGCCTGGCTTACTTATCTCTCTTGCCTCTCCCAGCCTCACCCTGGACCCTCGCTTCTGCTCACTCCCCCAGCACATGAGCTTGCTTTCTTTCTGCAATCAGACCAAGCTTGTTCCAAACTCCGGGTTATTTTATTTGCAGTTCTCTGTGCCTGGAACATTCTTCTCTTGCATGGATAATTCCTTCTTATCTCTTAATTCTTATCTGAAATGTCATATCTTCAGAGAAGCCTTCTCTAACTGCTGTCCCCAGCTGTCACTCTATCACATAGCCCTGTTTGATTTCCATAGTCCTACATAGCAAGAATGAAAAATATTTTGCTTGACTTTTTGTTTAATTTCTGTCCTCCTTTACCTCTCAGTTTGAATGTATACTCCATGAGGGCAGAGACCCTGTCTATCTTTCTTTACTACCATTATCTCTAGCTCCTAAAAGAGTGCTGGCACATAGTATGTTATCAACTAATGTTAGTTGAATAAAAAGTAAATAGAGGCATCTGTTGTTGGTGAAAATAGTGTAGTTCCCATGCTATAATTGAATGTGTTTTATGGTAAATCTTTAAGTCCCCTTGTTTTACTCCTATGATACCACCCTAGCCAAATTGTTCCCTGTCTTAGACATACAGTTAAAAACCTAGAGACTAAGGCAAAACTATGGAGACAGTAAAAAGATCAGTAGTTGCAAGGGGCTGCGGGCAGGGTGGAGGAAGGGAGGGAGGATGAATGACTGGAGCCCAAGGGATTTTTAGGACAGTGAAACTATTCTGTATGACATTGTACTAGTGGACACCTGTCATTATGCATTTGTCAAAACCCATAGAATGTACAACACAAAGAGTGAACAGTAATGTAAACTATGGACTTTAGCTAATCACAAGGTGTCAATACTGGCTCTTGAATTGTGATAAGTGTACCACACTAGTGTGAGATGTTAGCAGGAGGGAAAAGTGGAGGTGGGGTGAGAGGGTAGATGGGAACTCTCTGTACTTTCTCCTTAATTTTTATGTAGACCTAAAACTTCTCATAAAAAGAAAGTCTAAAAACCCCCCCTACAGACTATTAATAAAAGCTTATTTGGATGACTAAGGCAGAAGGCAGATCTGGGGTTTATTGCCTGGTGGTGGTGTGGGGGCAGTAATTCCAAAATGAACATCGTGCCTGTTCAACTTAGACTCAAGTTGCTGCAACATTTGGATTTCTCAGAAATGGTAATGAACTGTATAGATGCCGTCCAAAAGGAAAAGTTGTAACTCCTAAAAAAATATAGAATATGTTTAGAATAAAAAACCTGAAATCCTTTCCAAAGGGGTAGGAATGTTCAGCTTATTTCGGTATCAAAAGAAAACAAATCAGGCAACCAGGTAATCTTCGCATATTGAAAGCCAGCCTGAGTATGTCAGTCTCTACTGCTTATCAAGAGGAAAGAAAATGAGAATATTCTAGCAAACCTTGACCATGAGTTTCTCTGTACGGATTTTTTCTACATTGAGCTTTTCCCTAATGAGCTGAGTTGTCCTTATTTCTTACCAAACACTAGCTAATTTAATATTTGGAAATATTTCTTCTTGAGAGTTTTAAAAATTCAGTCTTAAAGTCATTTTAATAGTAATATTGTAATTATTATTCTATTATAGCATCTGTGTTGATATCAAGTAATCAAAACCCTAATACATTTGTAGTAGAGTGGGCTTATTTCCACAGCATAATATCTGGAGACATCCCCCTTCCCCTTTCCATATCTTATTTAAAACATATGTTTTCTATCTGCCCACTGGTACTCAAAATTTCCAAATTACAATCAATTTCTTTAAGCCTTTTTATCTCTTTTAAAATGCAAAGAAAATCTCTGTGAGTAGTAACACATTGGGTTATCAGTAATTTGTACCTTCAAATGAATTTCACAGATCCTGTCCTACCAGCCGGTTTTTACCTGGGAAGGGAAGAGATCCTAATGACTGAGGGTTCCCCAAGCCTGGGTAGGGTGAAGGTGAGGCTGCTCAAGGAATTGCCATTTTTCCTAAAGGCAGTCCTGTCTGCAGTCTCCCTTAATATGCTGAGTTGGGATATAGCCTTATAAATGCCTGCCTGATATTTAGGGCAATGAAAGCAGAGGTGACTTTCCTGGTATCAAGCACATGTCACAGCCAGAGGTGGGATATGACAGCTTCTGAAAAGCACTAAAGCAAACTGGGAACATTATTAATCAATAACTCAGACAAGTAGAACAGGCCCTATAAGTTGAAGGAGGAACTGACGCCTCCTTCCTGGGCTAGGGACACACGGAGGAGAGCTGTGCGCAGGGGACTGCTCGCCCAGCGCCGTTTCAGTCTCTCTGTGGTCATCAGGGCAGTTTTTCAGAACCTCTCCCAAGAACTTAATTTAAGAGCAGAACACCATTTCTAAGTGCCTGATCCCTTTATTGCGCTGTGATGGCTTTTGGCTCAGGCCTCTCGAAGAGCGAGCATCACTTCCCCACTCTGGATTTCCACTTTTTGAGAAAATACACCACTGAAGTAGGTAGCATAGTCATAGAGTCACTGCTAAGTCTTTTAAGGCTGTGAATGCAGCATAATTATGTTTGCTAATAAAAGTGATATGATGTGAGGTGCGTTTTTTTTTTATCATTGAGGATTAATCTTATTCTTGAGGTTGTTAAAAATGAATATTGGTTGCTGAAAGAGTTGCGTAGTGTTAGAGCCACGAATGGAGATGTTTAATTTCATAAACATCTGCTGAGCTCCTCCCACGTGCCAGCCGCGGTGTTAAGTGCCGTGGAAGGTCCAGCAGACCCTGTGCTCTGGTGGCTGACAGTGAGGAGAGGCCACCAGGCACCGTCCATCGCAGGCATGTGAGTCTGTGATTGGTGATGTGCTTATGTAACTCATCACTGAACTGAGGTGGTAACGGTTGGTGATTACACTGGAAAATACTTTGTGGTTTCAGTAGGACGCTATCAAAATTAGTTTGTTTGAATGGGTTTGACTTTTTTCTTTTCTTTTTACAATAGTGCTTTTATGCAGGTAGATTGAATATTAGTTTTGAAACCTGTCTTGAGCCCCAGCCCTAACATTTACTCTAGTCACGTTTCTACATTTGATTATGGGACATCATCTGGGTGTCTCAAGAACAAACAACAGCCATCTAATATGTCAAAACCTGGGTTCATCTTTTTATTTCCTAGGTACTCATTGACCCTTATCTGACCACTGTGAGAGAGACCACCGTGCCAACGGTCCTCAGTTCCTCCCAATGATTTCTGAATGTTCTCTCTCTCCATAGTAACTCCAGTAAGGTCTTGTTACCTACTCTTCAATATTAATGAGATCCATTGCTTCTTACCTTGTGGTGTTTCTCGTGTGTATCCATTTCCTTACATTGACTACGCTTCTCTCTTCTCCTCCTGCCTGAATTTTTCAGCAGGCTGAGAAGTCCTCCATCTAGTCTCTGCCTTTCCCTAGTTCAGCGACTGAAATAATCATCCTCAAATTCTGCATCTGATGTTTGGCCACCTTGCAAAGCCCTCACCCCCAGTGCGGATTGTTTGAAACCCCACTGCTCATTTGCTTCTGTTTGAACCCTCTCCTCAGGCAACCTGATTTCTCTTCTGCATCCTTTTCATTATCCATCCTTTTCTCTATGTTCCGTGCCACCTCGAATGCCTTCCTAGCCTTAATTGCTTCTCCATCAATCAAAGTCCTAACCTCTCGCAAAACTTACCTTATTAAGAAAAGATTCATTCATTGACTTTATTCATGACATTCGATACATACCATGTATAAAGAACTTTAGTAGATTCTGTGCAATACGGAGATGAATAAGCAGAGAAGGTATCAGCACAAATAGCCATGATGCGAAGCATGACAGCTCTTTGACTCAAGAGAAATATGAGTAAAATGAGATGGAAACATGAATATTTGGCACTTTAAAACACCGCTTTCTCCTTGGACATGTCATTTTGTGTGTATCTTTAGGCTTTTGATTAGCCAGCTCAACAAAGACATTTTGGCCGCCCGCTGTTGTGCAGGGTGCTGGGGGAAAGGAATGGTATGAAGCACAATTTCTCCCTGGAGGAGCGGGAAGTCCTGATGGGAAGGCAGGACTTACACCTGAAAAGGGAAGGAGCAGAGACACACAGGGTCCCGAGTGGACCAGATGGCGTTTTAAGTCCTGGGCTGGATGGAGTCTAAGGACGTTGAGGCCTGTGATGGGCTTTTTACAGTGACTTGTAATACACCCCCCCAACTCCCACCTCATGCTCAGCAGAATTTTATTTGCAAATAATTTTTAAACAAAAATATCGTTGGACTTTTCTATAATTTTTTCTTTAGATAGCTGAATTTTTACTCTTCTAATATTCTCAGCTGTCTGATTTTTCATGCATAGTCAAGAAGCATTTGTCTAACGTATTTGGTTCTTTGCAGTGTTTTAAATGAATGTGAGAACTTTTGGAGAGTTAGTGTTTGGAATGTAGCATTCCGAGGTGGAATAGTTATAGGAGATTGTGACTGTAAAAATAACCCAAAGCATTCTCCAAAGGTGACTTCCGTGCCGAATGATTTAACATTAACATAAAAGTTAAAACTTTACTACCGTAAGCGCAACTGATTTTCTGAAGATAAAAAAGAAGTGGAAACAATCTAGAGGACATAAGTCAAGGGTGATTTAATCTTTTACTGCGTCAGTGGGGTGTGATCTGGAGGGCAGTTGTTCATTTCTTAGTACGTCTTGAAGTCTAGCAAAAAGAGCCAACCGCTGTCTTTAATCACTCTTCTAGTGTAACCAGTACGCTGGCAGGTATCACAATAAAGCCAAGTGTAATGGGTTGGATTAAATACATTCTCTCCTGTCAGTGTTCTTACCAAGATATATTGAGTTTAGGATAGGAAAAGGTTGGAGGAATGTCTGCAGTCCCCAGCATAGTTTTGCTTATTGAAATCAATAAATTGAAATCAGATAAGTCAAAGATACTCTCCTTCCCTCCCTCTCTCTTATTGTGAAGTTTGTGTGGAACTTTATATTAGTTTGCATTTCAAAAAGTATATTGGCTTGTATAATAATAGAACCCAGAAAAAGAACAGCCTGCTGGCATGTGCTCAAGCAGAGCTGGCTATTTAAAAACAAGATGTCCTACCCTTAGTGCATTGAAACTTCCTTCAGTCGAGGGTGTGGCAATGTCTTCTGATTCATTTTCTGTATAATGTGGGAACTGTCAGCATCTTGAGTCTTGGCAACATTTCCACTTGGTACCAGGGTCCCAAGGACACTGGATATCCCAGATGCGTCAATAAGCGAGTATTCAGGCTGGCTCCTTTGTGGAATATACATCCTCAGAATTCACTTTGCCTTCTCAAATACTCAAGTCCTTGCAAACCTTTTAGTTAAAGGTAGTTAATTGGCCCGAAAATTCTGGAGAAGGTTCAGGAAAGTTAGTCCCCTAGTAATTTTATGAATGAGCTAAATTTTAATCATAGCTGGATAAAAACAAACATTTCTAATGATTACTCAAGATATGGCTGACAACTGTTTGGGAAACAGAACAACTAGAGAAAAGAAAAGGCAAAACGATCCCTTTACGCAGAAAGCAGCTCACTGAGGTGGATCCTGTCACTATCATGAGTGTGGAGACAATGTC
Source organism: Equus quagga (assembly GCF_021613505.1). Taxonomy (NCBI): domain Eukaryota; kingdom Metazoa; phylum Chordata; class Mammalia; order Perissodactyla; family Equidae; genus Equus; species Equus quagga. The sequence goes on along the minus strand of NW_025798627.1, from coordinate 2,098,800 downwards.
CTGTGGTCTGCTCTGTGCAAGTTCTCTTGTCCTGTGCCATTATAAATCAGGCTTGGAATTGTGGCTCAGAGCTAGTCCCAAGGACTGAAAATACTTCATTGCGTACAACAAAGGCAGCGGACTTGCACTAAGCTTGCAAATGCTCAGAAAAGTAACGCTCTTGATTGGATCGATTTTGCTTAAAAACAAAAGATTTCAATTTGTTAACAATGCTTTTATTCATCTGATTTAAAATTTATTTTTATTTTTATTTTTTTGAGTAAGATTAGCTCTGAGCTAACATCTGCTGCCAATCCTCCTCTTTTTCTGAGGAAGACTGACCCTGAGCTAACATCCGTGCCCATCTTCCTCTGCTTTATATGTGGGATGCCTGCCAAGCAGTGCCATGGGCACACCTGGGATCCGAACCGGTGAACCCCGGACCGCTGTAGCGGAATGTGCAAACTTAACCACTGAGCCACCGAGCTGGCCCCTGATTTAAAATTTTTAAGGAAATTAAAAATTGAAGGAAATTATCTTCATTCTAGTTAGGAGATATATATGTAACAGCAATCAGATTTTTAAAATGTACCAAGTTTAATAAAATTCAAGTCTTATTTCAAGCAATCTGAACAGATGAGCCACTACAGAACCAAAAACTAGAACTCAGTGTTTTGATTAAAAGGAAGGTGAGAGATAGATTAATTATTTTGCTCTTCTTAAGAGGAGAGAACAAAATAGTTCTAGAATAGATTGGCTTTTTATTGACTCACATATTCTTAAGTGACTGCCTTTCCAAATTTGACAACTCCTTCCTAAACAAGCAGTGGACTCAAGTAAGTACATTTCCTTCTAGGTTTTATAGGATGAATATCTATAACGGTTGATACATGTTGCAAATTAGACTTGGAGGGAGAAGCAGTCATGGCAAAAACTTGTTTTCACGATGCTTTACTTGGTGAATTCTACTTTATTAATGTTTATCACCAACTTGCACTTGCAATAGGAATTCTACACTTTAGTATAATATCTGTATCACAAAACAACTTATAAGCTTAGGTCTGTTCCTCAAGAATGCTTGGATTCTAGTCTAAACTATTTCACTAACTAGCTATGTGACTTTAGGCAAGTCAACTTTGGGCTCAGTTTTTTCCACCTGTAAAATGGGATTGTCCATGATACATGGTCTTTAAGGTGACTTCTAAATATAAAGTTCTGTGGTTCTAGGAATTTAGATATAATTCAGGAGAAAATTGGAATCTATGGAAGGTTTATGAGTCATGATATGACGATGAAAGCTCATCTCTTCAGTTCCATTAAATAGTTACATTGACTCTGTAACTATTGCAATGATCCAAGGCAATTAGTTAAAATTCCTATAGGAGAAAAGCTGGAAGGACAGGTTTTTTTCATACAGATTGGACAATTTAATCCATCCTTGAGCAAAAACATTACTTTTAAAAACATTCCCTTTCTGTAAAGTTTTCATTTTAAAATAAATGATTCTGATATTAACTGACGACTTTACTCACCCCTGTTCAGGACACATCTCATGCTTAAAGTAAGCTGACGTTTGTCCTGCTAAGTCCTCTATTCTTTTAGATTCAAAGTGGTGGCAAGGAAATGAGATCCATTAGGAGATATTCATGTGACAGAACCAGAGGAAAACTCTTTGTATTAGTACAACCCCAAAGGCAACTAGGGGCTCAGGCTGAGACATCAGATATGTAAATCAGGCCACTGCCAGATTCTATTGTTTGGGTCAGCTCAGCTTTGGCTGGCTAAGTGTACTGACCACCCAGCTGGGGGATTATCTGAAGACACGCTTCTCACCTTCTCTCCTTGGCTTTTGCACTTTGTATTTCATTTCTGTCAGGATCTGTAGAGACCTAGGAAGGAGATGAAACACAAATCAACCATTTTCCTTCCTAACAACTTAGATAAATGACTGAGCTGAGGGGGAAAGGTTGAAATTGTTGATTTCAATGTGGTTTGGAATGTCTGGTACATTTCATCCATCCATCTTATTTGTTTTCTCTACAACTACTAATAATTGAAAGTTGACTGCGGAAAATGGAATAAAATTATTCTTCTAAATACAGTAGAAGCTGTTATCATAGAGAAGATCAAATGCTCTTATGAGAAAAGTTCGTATGAGCAATGATTTTATGTTCTGAGACTATTAATGATGAGGTGTTTTAGAGTAAAAGTGGTGACTTTTATTACTAAGGGATTTCAGGTTACCGTTGTCGACGAAAATAATCCATAACCAATCTATAAATGAAAATTTGGTTGAGTTTATTCTGAGCTTAAATTTTAGGATTATAACCCGGGAGAGTCTTTCCACAAAGGAACAGAGCACTCCAAAGAAGTGGGTGGTTATATACCCTCAAAGAGGGTGTTTCACATATGATTGAAATGTCCCTCCCACAATAGTCACAAGATTGCCCTGTCGGCACAGCACTTGATGGACACAGCAGGTAGTGGGTCTGCCATCTTGGTGGGCGTAGCAGGAGGCAAGTCTATTGTATCAAGCTGGGCGGCCACAGGTGAGCGCAGCAATCAGTTTCTAGCCTAAGGAAAGATGCTTAACCCTTCAGGAGATGCCAACGTTGGGAGGGAGAGGGAAGTTGCACCTTTATCTCAAGGGCCTTTGTTCTTGCCATAGGGAATCTCTAAAGCAGATATACAATGCATGCTCAACAGTCACAGTCAGGCCCTTTTGGAAAGACAAGATGAGGCCGAATTAGGTTTACACCAAATGGCTTCCTCATATATTCCAATATATCCTATTACTTGCCATTTTTATTTGTCACCCTCTAAGGGATCTCCAGGTGATGCTCTTCTGTGTTCAAGGCTGACTCACGCTTCACTGTCTCTTTAAGAAGTCATCTGTTAGACAACAGGAAAACAAACTTACTCAGTGGGGTTCACAATGTTTACTTGGGGGATTTTTAAGAGAACTCGAATCATAGGGTTTGTTGTATGTTTTGGTCCTGAATTTATTTTACCTCAAATAAGTAATAAAGTTTAAAATTTATTTTTTCTGATACTTGAGTGTTATATTTTTATAGGTATAATCCTGTGAAAAACTTTATGTTTATTTTTCAGTACTCAATTTGAAAAGGAATTAAGAACATGTAAGATTATAGAAAAATGGAGAAGCTTGGAGCAAAAAACAAGACAATAAGAGAAATTAGAGTTCAAAAAAGACAATTTTAGGTTTGAGAAGTGATCGAGAATAAATAACCTATTCTACTGTGTGTGCATGTGTGAGTAGTCCGTACACAGAAGAAATAAATATCACCAAGAAAGATAGGGGAAAGTGGTTGTACAAATGGATGATGGATCTGGGGATGGAGAGGTGAATAAGATGGGGTCCCTGCTCTGCTGGAATTACAGTTTCCTGGGGAATTGAGGGGTGAGAGGTAATATAGGTAAACAATTGTAATTTAAGATAGAAAATAAAAAATTTTGTAAACAGACTGAAAAAATAGAATGTTCTTGGAATTTGGAGGTGAGAGGGGGAGGGAAGGGGAAATCAGGACACCAGTCGCAGAGGGGGCGTTGAAGTGAGCTTTGCGGCCTGAAGGGATTCTGACCAGGGGAGATGGCTTAAGAAGACTTCCCTGGTAGAAAGAACTGTGTAGAAGGAGGAATGAGGAGGGCGTGTTTGGAGAAGCGTGATTCACACAAGTAAACTGGGATCCAGGAGAATGGGGGAACCATTAGGGGGAAGGCTGCTGAGGTCAAAGGGAGTCTCAAACTCTAGGTTAGAAGCATTTTACTTCATTCAATAGGCAAGGGAGACAGTGACAAAGCCAGGAGGTAACTAGTGCTCTGCTTTTGGAAGATGATTCTGCAAGTGGTATTTGGAAGGAATGAGGTGGGAAGAACCTGCTGGTAGCAGAGTATGGAAGCAAAGCCACCTCTGAGCCTCAAATGCAGTTTTGTGAGAACGGGGAGATAATAGGAGATATTTCATTTTTTTAGTGTTGGGGGGATGGGGGATGCGCCGGGGAGGATGAAATGGAGCACAAAATATTTTTGAAGTTGACATTTGAGCTGCCTCTGGAAGGATAATTAAACTTTGAAAGATGGTCCACGCAGTGAGAATAAAGGCTTAAACCAGGAGTGTTGTGGTAAAGAAGAAAACAAAGGGATAAAAGTGGGAGGAGGGGCCAGCCCCGTGGCCGAGTGGTTAAGTTCACCCGCTCCGCTTCAGCGGCCCAGGGTTTTGCTGGTTCGGATCCTGGGCGCAGACATGCCACTGCTCATCAGGCCACGCTGAGGTGGCGTCCCACATAGCACAACCAGAGGCACTCACAACTACAATATACAACTATGTACTGGGGCGATTTGGGGCGAAGAAGAAGAAGAAGGAAAAAACAATTGGCAACGGTTGTTAGCTCAGGTGCCAATCTTAAAAAAAAAACAGAAGTGGGAGGAGAGGCAAGATGATGACTGACAACGTGGGGGCTCACCTTCTGGATGCAATAGAGGCAAGAAGGATGTCTGAGATTGAGCCTGGGTGTCTGGGGGAGACAGAGAATGCTGGAAATTAGGGGTACATGTATCTAGTAGCTAAGCATCTCCACTTTTTTGGATCAAGCACTGTCTCAGACTCTTCGTGGATAGCACACTCTAAAAGGGTGACTAAAGATGGGGGAGTGGTTATAAAAGCATGGGCAAGGGTTAGGAAGCAACAGTGGATGGTGAGCACCCCAGATTGAGCAGTGGTGGAGAGCTGTCATCACTCCCAGGCCTAGAGGGGTAAGGGGAAGGAGCCATTCCTGGCACTCAGTACTCTTTGTACCTCCCAGAGAAGGGCCACCTGACAGGAGCTGTGGCCTTGCAGAGAGGAAGCTATCAACTGCAGTCCAGCAGCGAGGTCATGGTCAAGGGAGTAACTACCCTAAACCCTCTTGCCTCCTGCTTCCTGCCCTTGATTGCTTGCTGCTGGTTCCCATTGGCTGATCCCAATAGAAATGAGAGGCCGTGGAGCCTGGTTGATGTTGCCTCAGCACAGAGCATGGCTGAGAGTGGATCTGGAGGGGCAAACAGAGAGGACCCCAGCACAGGCAACTCCTCAGTAAAAACATTTTGAGAATTTATTCATTCATAAACTATATAACTTACTAACATACCAATATATACAGTATAGAACATCAAGATAGAAATTAGCATTGGATTTTAAAATAGTTTTACTTATGAATAATAAAAATCTTCTTGCTCTCCTGGTGTGATTGCACAGGTCGGATCTGATCAGCCTGCGTTGTTTTCAGTTCTCAGTGTTGCTGAGGAGGAAATTGTGGTTGGAACAGGCTGAGCAGCTGCTCTGCCATGTTTGTGTTGTTTACTTTGCTTGCGTTATCTTCATTTTCCTTTCAGGAATCCATATTGGGAAGCTTTTGTTTATTTAGAACAAGATGATATAAGTGGTATTTACTTTACTATTTTTCAGGGCTATGTAAGTTGAAATATTCTGGTGGAAACTAATAAATAAACGTGTTGCTATCAGCCTTCTCCAATGTGGAATTCCCTTCTTACCTTTTCTTACCTCACTTACCATATTGGAAACACATGATCTTCATTTGGTGCGGGACCAGGATCAATCTGCAAAGCTTAACGTCTTTTCTAATTGTACAGATAAAAATAAACGTGAATAAAAGTCCTCGTTGTTTCTTCTCACACCTCAATGGACTATCATGTGCCCTCACCCCCTAGTGCTTGTTTCTCCCTACTTTAGAAACCACTGTTGTAGACCATGGGAAGTATAAATCTGGAATTCAGGAGAGAGGCCAAGGTGGGAGACATTAGCTTTGAACAGATCTCCGTGGGTGCAATATTTGATAGCTCTAGGAATGGACGAAATTACCAAGAGGAGAGATAATAGTGAAGGGAAAGAATGGAGAGCTGAGGCCAGGGCACTTGGAGGATCCCTACGTGTATGGATATAAAGGAGTAGGAAGCAGTAGAGAAGACAGAGAGAGCAAAGCAGGAAAAGAACCAGGGTCCTGGAAGTCAAAAGGAGGGATGATCAGTGGTGTCAGCTGCTGAGCTGGAGAGAATGAGGGCCAACGATTGGCCAGGGAGTGGTTGATGATGAGGCCAAGGCTAAACTTTGAGGGTCTCGGTGGAGTCCTGCCTGAGTGAAAGCAATGAGCATGGGCTAGGTTTTTTAAGGAAGAATTGATGAGGACAACCATTCAAAGGCCAATAAAATATTTTGTTATTGTTTTTGTTTGCTTACTTTAAGGTTGAAGATGTTATTTGGAGAAGGGAAGAAACCAGGGGAGAGGCAGAGATTGTAGATGAAAAAAGGAAGGGGCTATTAGGAGTCGGTTCCTGGGGAAGCAGGCAGAGGTAGGATTCAAAGTCTAGGAGGGAGAGTTAGCTCTGGTGAAGAGGCCACTTCGTCTTCAGGGTGTTCCAAAGAGACTGGCATTTTTGGATGCAGGAACTGTATTCCTTTTGTACTCAATGCTGAGAAGATTCTTAGTAAAATATGGCAAAGAAACCTGGCCACAAATCAATAGGTAAAGAGTTTTTTTTCTTTAAAAGGATACATTGGAGTCTGGTTGAAATGGATTGGTTATGGGCATGCCCTCAAGTCGGGCCGGGCAAGGTGACTTTGGAACGCTGTATTTCAGGCTCAGAAGATTGCATATATGTGAAGGCATGCATTCTCTCATGGAGCATGGCCCAGCCAGACAAAATCAGAGGGGTGCTATTATTTTTATGAAAATGAGTGGATGCCAGGAAACCCAGATTTTAGTTCCAGCTTGATCATTAATTAGCTCCATTTTTTGGACAAGAATCTTCAGTCCTGTAAGTCTTAGTTTCCTTTTTTATAAAATTAAGGGGGTGGTCATGATAACTAAGCTCCTTTTAGCCTTAAAATTGATTCTAAAAATGTATAGTATATTATCTCTTTTGCTCATGGTAAAGTCACAGAATGTGTCCATTCTTTATGAATGTTTCCCTTGCTTGAATTTCATGAAAACTCATTTTGTCTACTACTTGATTAATGGTGACATCTGGTAACTTTCGAAAATATTGTATAAAAACTCAATGTTGCATGTATGGATGCTAATCTTAGAAAAGACTGAAACCAACTGCCCTCATATGAAGTCTTCCTCTGCCTGTAAATTTCATTCACGTGGAAGCTGCAGTAACTCGGGCTACTGTTAGCCACTTGATAAATTGTTATTCACAAGTATTCCAATTCCTCTTGGCAGTTGAAAGAGTTAATTAATGCAGTTAAAAAATCTGACTCATATGGAAGCAACCCAAGTGCCCATCAACTGATGAATGGATAAAGAAGATGTGGTATATATATACACACACAAAGGAATGCTACTCAGCCATAAAAAAAGACAAATCATCCCATTTGCAACAACATGGATGGCCCTGGAGGGATTTATGCTAAGCGAAATAAGCCAGACAGAGAAATCAAACACTGTATGATTTCACTCATATGTGTAAGATAAACAAACACGTAGACAAAGAGAACAGATTAGTGGTTATCAGAGGGGAAGAGAGTTGGGATGTGGGCATAAAGGGTAAAGTCACCATATATATGGTGACTGAAAAATAATAATGTACGGCTGAAATTTTACAATGTTATAAATTATTATGACCTCAATAAAATAATTTAAAAAAAAGTCTGACTCAGTCCAGACCTTGTTGGGTGTCTAGTTTTACAGTTTTGATAGTCAATTTAGCCCTCCAAATAAGTCACTTTGAACTATCACTTTAGGCAGGAAACATGAGTAATTGAATTCTATTTCGTTGAATTAATCAATCATATTTCATTCACTCATTGGAGTAGACTGAGCTGCATGGAGATAGGGATTTGTCTGTTTTTGCTCATCAATGCATCAGACCCAGGCACTTGCCGCAGTGCTTACACATCGTGGCTGCTGAACAGGTGCTTGCTGAATGAATGAATGGTATGATTTTGCTCCTATGGAATTGTTAGGCACTGAAAATTTGTGATCCAATGTTCTTTTCCATTTGAAAATTTGTAGTCATAAACCACTTTGTATTTGGAAGTGATCCTATAAGGCTACAATCTGTTCAACAGCCTCGAATTATGAAAAATGTCTTGCTCAAGACCTTTTGTGTCCACTTTGGATTCTGCCTTGGACTCCCTTCAGAATGTTGAGCCAGACACATAAAACATGGACTGGCCAGATGAAATGGGACATTTACTGAGAGTAGGAGAGTGGTTGGAAATTCAGGAAGTGTTAGTTTGCCTACTGGTTGCCTTTCTTAGTCACTTCTTCCAAAGGCCCCAATCCCTTATATTTCTGATCACAACTTCTTTACCAATATTCATCTTGCCCCTTCTTCACATACAGATTTTCTTTCTCTGTCCCTCCAACACTTGTCTTGTTTCCCCTACTTTACTCAGTATGTTAGTTACCTCTTGGACATATTTGCTTTCTACCCAAACATGGAAGGCAGGGACAGCCATTTCCGTGTTATTGCCCACAAACTCTGCAGAATTAGTTCCTCTGACATCTGACCCACTCTTCATTCTTGCCAATGGAGCGGGAGCCCTTCTAGAGGGAGAACCAGACCTTTACCATCTTTGGGCCACCCAAATCCAAGCTCCCAGCTTCATTGATGTGTTCAGGAGTCCTTTAGCTCATCACTAGGTGATTCTCTATTCTGATTCTCATTGCTATTGTTCCAATGCCACTTGCCTTGATGTTGCAGTAACTTTTGAGGTGAGGGAGTGGAATAAGAGGTGTTCATAAATGTGGTGATCTGGAACTTAAAAAATGTGTATGCGTTGATTCATTAGTTATTTATTTGGCACCCATGGTGTCCCAGGCATGTTACATAACTGGAGCAATCGTAAGGTAGGTGACTCTAGGTGTAGTGTTGGGATGGATGGAGGTTGGAGCAGAGATTGTCCTCCCCTCTCCCTTCTCTTGTGGTTAAGGCCATGGTTCCCCATTACTGCCAGCATCCTGTGTGTCTCCCTGTATGTCATCTTTCCAATGAGCCAGTTTAAGGACTTCTAACAGCCACCATTTTTATGCTTATTTTGTGACAGATGATTCAAGAGAGCCGGTTTCTCATAGAAATGGCAGATACAGTCCAGGAAAAGATTGTGCAGTGTCAGAAATCAGGTAATCTCCCCAGTTGCCCCCCTCCCTTATTTTGCTTAGAAACCTTAATGATAATTCCTGGCAGATTTTAAAAGTTTCTGCTTTTACTCTTAAAATTGAAATATTTTATGTCATATTTTAACTATATGCTGAGTTAAACATAAGTCTTTGTTTAGTACAAGAGAAATCTAGGTGATAGTAGGTGGGCTATATGTGAGTATCTAGGGGGGTGGTGTCTGAAGATGTCTAGAGAGGTGAGGGTTCTGAATCTACTTTTGTGGTTTGGAAGCCTATCAAGCCTTTTACTACACATTACCCCTTAGAACCACTTCATTTTTACAGTTTGAACCGTAATCCTATTAATACTCTAGATGTTTGCCTCATTTATTAGTCTTCATTTTAGATTTAGATTTCTTCTTCCTTTAAGTGTGGGATGGGGCACGTGTCTGTGAGGGCACACCTCTGCTTAAGTTCACCTTCATTCACATTCCTGCACTTTTCTCTCTCTTGGATTCACATTCTCCTTGATCTACACACACACAATAATGATTTTGATGAGGAAGATGGCAATATGACGAATGCTTGATTTATTTACATGTGATATACTAAGCGCATACACAGTGTTATTTATTCTCATAACAACTCTGCAAAGTAATCATTGTTACATCCAATCTACAGATGAGGCATCTGAGATTCTGAGAGATTGAGTGAATTACCCAAGATCCCATATCAACACGTGGTCGAGCTGACCTTTGAACCCAGACCAAACTTTAAAAATAGTGCTCTTCACTGCCTGGCCTGCAGGCTTAAATGTTTCAGTTGAGAGGAAGCACAAAAATATTAATACCAAATGCTTATGTAGCACTCCCATGTGCCGGGCACTACTTTGAGAGGTTTGGATGTATTGACTCATTTAGTCTTCATCACAATCCCTTGAGGTAAACACTCTTGCTATTGCCATTCCACCAAGGAGGAAACTGAATCGCAGAGACTCTCAGGGACTTGCTCATGCTCGCGTAGCTGGCTAGCAATAGAGGTAGAGTGTAAGCCCCGGCTCCATAGTCATGCCCTTACATGTGCTGTGTCATGATGTTAGCACCAGGAAAGTTCATGTGGTTTTAGGCTGTGTTAATAAAAGCAGAGTAACTAGAACAGGAGGGTGATGGTAAATCCCCACCTCGTGTGGGCCACCTCGAGCCCCCTTGGAGTGTGATGTTCCTGGGTGCAGATCCCTACATATCTCAACTCCAGGGAGCTGTGCAATGCAGTGGCCCTGCCTGGATGTCACCATCCTTAAAGAAGAGACATTATGAGTAAGCTGAAATGTGTTAGAATGTTTAATCTGGAGAAGAGAAGACTCTAGTGGACTTTATCTAACATCTTTCTTTGAATATTTAAAGGGCTGCACTGTGGAAGAGAGATTAGATGTTGTTGGTCTGGGTCTAGCTAGTGCCAAGGAGTGGAACTTCCAGGGAGGGAGACTTTGGCTTGATATCAGTCATAGCTTTCCAAAGATGGAATTAGCAGCCCAGAAGAAAGTGTGATTCCCGTCTCTGGGGTGCTAACACAAAGACTGAAGAAACAGATGATGGTGATGTTTTTTATAGTATTCAAGCTTGAGAAATGGTTGAGCTAAAAATAACTAAGGCCATTCCCAAATCTGAAACATGTAGGTGTTTCTAGGAATGCTATTTTTTAAAAAATCTTTTTATTTTTGCTCAACACTTACTAATTACCGTTGTCATCTCTGTGGGCTCCAGGGCCTCCTATGAAGCCATATGGATGGTTCATAAGGAAAAGTAAGATGTGTGCATCCATCACATATGGTTATCATTCACATATTTCATTGTTTCATATAAAAACCAGGTAGAGGACAAACAAAATATGTGTTACCTGTTGGAAGAATTTGCTTCTTAACTTCTCATGTCTTTATCTATGGCTCCTAGCTGTTTAAAATGTAATTTGGTCTAATGCGTTGATTATTGTCAGTTTCCCCTAAGGTGAACCATTTGATGGGGATGAACAGACTGGGAGGGAGAATCCAATTCAGGGATTTAGAAATTATGAGAGAAGGACAGGAATGGGAACTATATTTTTAATGATAATATTTTCATAATAAAAGCCCTATTTTTCTGAAATTTATGCTAAGAATTCTTATGTGTTCTCTTTTCAAAGGGATGGAGTTCCATGAGGAACTTCATAATCTGGGGGCAAAGGAAGGCTTGAAAGGAAGAAAACTCAACAAGGCCACTGAGAGCTTTGCTTGGAACATTACAGTGTTAAAGGTAAATGAAATTCACAGGCATCCCCTCTGCCTATATTTCTCTCCCCCTCATCTCTCCAGTGTGCAGAGAAGCATCAGTGATTACGTAACGGGGATTTGAATTTTTCAGTCGCATGTGGCCTAATCACCGCGTTCACGCTCTAAGTGATGGCGAGATACATACTGGGATTGACACACTTTTTGCCATAATAGGGCAATGAGGTTTGTGGCAGAGGCAGAGGACAACACGACCTAACTCCTTTGCGTGATGTTTGTGTGTGTGTGTGTTTTCACTCACATGAACATTTCTGTTCAAGCCAATATGGCTGTTCTTGTTTGTGGAAAGAACAACGCCAAGTGTTGCTGGAGAAGTATCCAACACAAGTGATTTGGAAGAGGCTTAAACTACAGAATATCTGGAGCCATTCAGGATTATTTTATTTTGAGAACCGTCTCTATAAATAGACAGTTTTGCAAACAGCTTTACAAGTCAGTTTCTTGAGATTATGATTTGCTCTGCTGAAAATTAATTTTAGGATTTTGGAGTAAAGATGCCACTTTGCATATTTTCTTACATGAAAGGAGAAATGATTTAGGCAGTTAGAATAATTTATTCTTGACAGTGTGATGGGAGAAAAACAGCCACAAGCAAAATTAATAACTGCTGACATTTAAAGAACACTTTTTATGTGCCAGGTACTGTTTTATATGAATTAACATTTTAATACAAAAACTCAATACAGTTATTATTCTCATTTTACAGGTGAGAAACTGAGGCATTGAAAACTTATGTATATTACCCAAGGTCACTCAGCTAGCAGCTGGAGGAGCTGGAGTTTGAACACAGGCAGTCGGTCGGCTCCAGAGCCTGGGTCTTTAACCTGCTCTGCAGAGAGATGCTGCATGTGTTTATGAAAGTGCTAGGGAACTCTAGGACACATCACGAATGTTTCTTAAAGATTGAGTCCACAAATATTTGTTAAGTTCCTCTTATGTACTGGGCCCTGGGTAGGCATTGGGGATCCAGGAAGAACAAAGGAGATGCAGACCCTGACCACATGAGTTAGCAGTCTAGAGGCTGGGGGTAGGGTGGGGAAAATAGGCATCATTTGTTTACAGGCAGGGAGGAGCTATGGGGTTTATATAAAGAGGAGTTTATTTTATGCTAATAGAGTACCATGTGGCAGTGTGGATGCAGATACAAAGCTTTCTGTCCAGCAGGTATTTGTGTGGGCTTGTTAATGTGCCGATAACTGAGGAATGTGGTAGGGATACAAATATTGGAAGAGTAATTCTTGGATCTCCAGGACTAGTCTACAAGGGGAGACTGACATGCAACTAATAATGGCCTTTGGTGGCTCAGCACTTCAGTGTGACAAGCACTCTTGGCTACATAGTCTATATGCGTTTCCCCATCCTTCTTTGCGACAACCGTGTGAGCTCATCCTGACCCTGATATGACTGTCTCCATGTCGCAGAGGAAGAAACTGAGGCTTAGGGAGGTTTAAGTTTCTTGCCTTCTGCTGAGCTGAGATCTTAACTCATGCCCATGGTTCTAACACTACCCTGTCCTCCTCAGTCCGTGTGACAAGTCCCGGCAGCCCAGTGCAGCGGGGAGGGCACAGGCGCTGCATGCAGACTGCCCCATAGCTGTGAGGCTTCAGCCAAGTTATGTAATTTCTCTGAGGGTGATAATAGTACCTATACTTGGTTTATGAGAATTAAATGAGATAATATGTACAAGAGAGCTAAGTGACAGTGCGCAAGACACTATATAAACACTTATATATACATATACATACGTGTGTGTGTGTGTGTATGCTATTACTTTATACATATATAAGCTATTACTTTTGCCAGGTGAAAATGACCATTGGAAGAACAAGTCTTTTGTTGTTTGTTTCTTTTTTTATTTAAAATTTAAAAAAATTAATTATTATTTTTAATTGAGATATAATTGTTTGTTTCTTTGTTAACTTCTGACTTAAGCCCATTCACTGTTTTCTGAGGTTTGTTTGTGTGTTTGGTTTAGTGACAGGAGTTGGCTGCTAGATGGGGCCAAGCAAATGCTGTACAAATTATTCCGAGACAGATCTTTTGAAACAGAATCAATCTTCCATTATTGTAGCTCATGTACTAGCTGTTGCTATTTCAGTCTGAGCACTAGGAAATTGAACACGAATAGTGAACTTTTCCAAACTTCTAATATTTCCTTTCTCTCCTCCGTTGCGTTTGACGGGCCTGCTAATCAGGTGACCTTTCCCCAGGTGCTGAACAAATGACCTGCTTGGAGTTTGAATTTTAGCTGAGGGACACAGAAACGGGGCTCTTTTGGAGACTATTTATGCCAGTGGTACCTCTGAGCAGATCTCCTCTCTAAGACTCTTCCTTTATTTCTTGTATCTTGGATCTGGAGCTCTTAGTTCTTGCTTTGTTCTCTAACCTTCCTATTGATTTTCCAAGTTCTTCAAAGTCATCCAATAAATGCCCTTTTCCTTACGTTTATTAGAGTCAATTTGCATTACTTACAACTGGTTGAATTAGTAATAACCACACTGGTAAGAAATAATCACTGAATTAGTAGGATGTGGCAGGACTCACCTGTAAAGTTTTGCATTGCCTACTGAAAAGGTTTCCTTATACACAATTTATAGAAGTACTCCCCACTGTCTAGCAGGAGGAAGTGGAGATTGACCAATATTGGTTGAAGAGGTGGGTTCATGTAGCTAAAAATATTTAATTTCAATGTAATTTCCACCAAGTAAAGAAGTAGCTAGAAAAAGTGAGAAGTATGCCATCAGGGAAGTGGTGGGTTGGCAGCATAGAGTGGTGGAAAGGGGCGTTGGCTTTAAAGCAAATTGAGCTGAGACTAAAAAATGAACTCTTTCTGTTGTCTGCAATTCAGTATTAGATTGATGTGGTATTAATAAATGATGGGGAAACTGGAGAAAAATTTGTGGAGACAAAGATGAATAGCTCTACATACAATGAATATGAATCAGACTCACAGTGTCCAAATTTTTCAAGCCAGAGATGAAGACTTAGAAGCCAGCAAGGAGGCTGAAATCGAGATGGTCCTGGAAGCTCCCATACATGGGTCTTTCTTTCATTCATATTTTAGCACCATGCATGGGTCCAGAGTGGGGACTTCCTTAGCAGATTTTTCGCACTTCCCCACCCTTTTGCCATATGCCAGTAGCCAACTATAACAGTCATTTTCCTCCTATCCCTTTCTTACTCTTCACTGCTGAGCACAGAATCAAACTCCTTAAATAGCCACTCTGTCCATTTGGGATGATGTCATGGTGCTTGTCTCAATGACTCAGTCTTCAGTGTCTTTTCCAGATAATCGCTGGACCAAGATAGCTCCCTCTCCTCCCACCCTCACACATTAACAATTCTTCCCATCTGTCTTTCCTCCATACTGTCCTTCAGAAATGAGTTTTGTTTGGTTATTAACATAATATTAAAATCTTACAATGGGAATTTTTTCTGTTTTTAAGTCTTCCAGAAAGAGATACTACATCACTTGCATAGCCAACCTATTGTAGTGAATTGTTAGTAATTTTGGAAGTGTCTCACTCATGAGAATTCTGAAGCTCTCTTGGAAGAGAGATATGAATTTATGCTGTATTATTGATAAAACACAATGTGTTATGAGTGGAATTCATTTAAGCTCTTGGACTCCATCGAGAATATTTGACTCTTTAAGTACAAAAAGAACTTCATTGTAAGGTGGCTACACCTGTATAACTAAAATTAGAAAGAACCCGAGAGTAGAATTTTAGTGAGCCTTTCCCGTTATATATTTTTCTAACTTGGCCTGTTGGCTATTTTAAGGAACTAAATTCCATTATTTTTACATTATTTTAAAGTTTGATGAAAAAAAAAATTTAGCAGGCTAGAGAAGTATCAAGTAGAGATATATAAGAAATAGTATTAAAAAATATAATTAGTAAACATCATAAAGGAAAAGCTATGAAGTAGGTGATCACTAGATCTTAAAAAGAAATAAAAGGGTTAAGAAGTGGCTGGCTTCTTATTTGTTCATGAGTCTCATTGATTACTAGTTGAAGGATATGTATTAAATAAGTGATGAATAAAAGACTATTTCATCAGTGAGCACTTCTATTAATTGATATGTATTTATACTTTCCCTAGATAGATTTCCAGCTTATAATTTAATGCATTCCAGTGTGTGCCATTAAAAAACGGAGTCTCCTTTATAGATTTATGTTCGGTAAATATGACTAATCTTTTTTCACCTAATTTTTTGGCCTTTTATCACTGCTTATGCCTTTGCTTCTTCGGCTTTTATCTTCACAACATTTTCCTTTTCCTTGGGAAGAGCAGAGGCTGAAGCCTTTCACTTGTCTTTGAGTATTTGTGTTTCTAACCTAGGCAGATTCTCTCATTCAGCCCCCAAATTTCAGGCCCTCACTTCTCTGGGCAATATTGCTATGAAAGGGAAATTATATGGATGTCAGTGTAGTAATATGCTTTCTGAGAAAGCCTGCAAAGAGGCTTTATTAAACAAAGACATTTAAAGTCTTTGCTCAGGTAGTGAGACAGGAGAAGAAGGGAAACAAGATGATGGGCCAATGGGAAAAGAATTATGAGGAGAGGCATCTATCTCTGAAAGACTGAGCGACAAGAATGAGTCTCCCTCAACTGATTGACCATAAATATTTTAAATCATTCTGTGAGATACTGTGTGTGTTTGGGAGGGGGCGGGGAATCAAACCCGGCTCTTCTGGCAGCCATGATGACTGTACCCCTGGGGGCTGCTCTGAGGTTATATAAAGAAGAAACATTTCCAGCGTCCTTCATATTGTCCATCGAGAACTTCTCCTGTGGTATTTCTGGCAGCTGCTGGCTATTGTTGCTATAGAAGCTGAGAAAGGCTACGTTTCCTCCTGAGCCAACTCATTCAGAAAAGAACAGCTTTTTATGAAGTGTAGAAACAGATCCCCAATGACAACAATGCATTAATAATAAAGTATTCTTCGTACTGATATTACTTTCAATTATTAAGAAACATAAAGCAAAGTGGTCAACAGTACAGCCTCTGGAGCCAGACACTTTCTAGCTGTGTGGCCTTGGAAAATCTTTTGTCTCTATGCTTCAATCAATTAAGATGTGCTAGGTTGTGTTGTGGTAATAAAAATCTGAAAATTTCAGTGGCTTAAAACAGTGGCTTATTTCTTCCTTGCACTGAATGTCCATCACGGGTCAGCAAGGGTCATGTAGGAACTCAAGCTAATGGGGGCTCTTTCTCAACGAACACGTCTACAATCCTGGGGGCAGGGAAGCACAAGCTAGTTTTAAACACTTCCGCCGAGGAGTCTCACATATCTCTTCTGTTCACATTTGACTGGCCGAAGCAAGCCACATGGTGAAATCTGACTTCAGTGTAGACTTGCTCAAGGAAGGGGAGCTGATATTGGTGAATATAATCTATGAGTGATAGGTTCCTCAACTATCCCCACCTCCTAGGGTTAGAGCAAGGACTAAATATATATAAAGTGGTGTCTGGTATATAGAAAGTGCTATGTAAGTTTCTATTATTTTTATTATTAATAATGAGCATTCAGTGCCTACGATGAGCAGTTAAGTGATTTTCACCCGTCATCTTAAGTAATTTTCCAGGTAACTCTGTAAAGTTACTGTTACTACACCCATTTTACAGGTAGGAGAACTGAGGCTCCAGAGGTTAGGTAACCTTCTCTTTAGCATGTAGGTAGTGAGTGATGGAACAAGGCTCTAACTCCAGAGCCCATGCTGTTAGCCCACTTTGCTATGTCTCAGAATATTTATAGCACCACAATAATGATGTCTTGTATTAACTGAGTGCTTTCTATGTATCGAGTATTGCACTAGGTGCTTTGTATCCATTATCTTAATCCAGGGGAGCGGGTGTCCTGCCTGGCTAACATGAGTATTCCAGTCACCTTGACAGTGTATTCTTGCAGTGCAGAAGGGTACATTGAGAGAGTGTAGCTTGAGACCATGAAGTCTCCTTGTTCTGATACTACATTCACCAAGCAACTCTCTGGTCTCCACTTGGCTTCCAAGTATACTTTTCTAGTGGAGATAGAGTGGGTTGACTAAGGGACATAACTAGTCCCATCTGCCTGGCAGTCACATTTCTCTTAGTTAATGAGTCATTTAAGTTTCTTTTTCATCTGTCCATCTCCCATGAGTTTGGTTAGCATGAATCAGCTCCCCAGGGCCTCATCACCCCTGAGTGATTGGATGCAATTGAGCCCCTGGCCAGATACCATTGAGATTATGAAAGCAAAACAAAACAGCAACAAAAGTACCAAAGCAGAGGGCCAGACCCTCGCCCCACCCTGAGAACCCAGCCAGCCCCCTCCTGTTTCTCTTGGACAGCTTCATTCTTCACTGGCTTTTAGTCTGGACTTCGCCAGCCACCACATCTTCATGAGATGGAGGAAGTTTAAGAGCTGTGCGGCCAGCAAAAACTTTCAAAGGCGTGCTCCCTTTCATATTCCTTCCTCAGCTCACTCCTCCACAGCCTCAGTTTTGCCTCTCAGATCTACAATCTGTCCTTTATCACCTAAGCTGTTAGAGCAGAAGTTCTGGAATCTTCTTCCTTTGAATTACAAAGCCCAGACGATATAGAAAGGAGAGGTGACGTCCCTGTAGGTAAAGGCTTCACTGAAAAGAAAGGAGCCTGCCAAGAGGCCAAGGTGAAGAGCCTGTAAGTCACCAGCCTTGGGAAGTGAACAAAGCTTTTAATCCTGTGAAGTCTAAGGAAAATACTTCCCAGTGATATGTATGAAATAACAAATTCTTGGGCTGTGAATTCCCATCTGTTTTATCTTAGAATTATCTAAGTGTTTAGGCCTAAAGGAAGTGGGACTACGAGTCTAGAAATCTATAACCAACTAATATAATTTTTCAAAATTATCTTATCTTCTCTGGGGCTAGATTTTCTCACCGAAAAATGAGATCAGACATTATGATTGCTAGGGTCCTTACAGGTCCTCACATTTTATGATTATGTGTTATTTTCCATCCTTTTCTGTGGCTTAACTATATTACATTGCTTAAATACATTGCTCCTTTTGTCACTAAACTTACCAATAGTGTAAATGTCTCTACTTATGTATTTTCCCTTTTACGTCTTGCGCCCCCACCTTTGTGTTTTTGGTTTTCTAACCCATGGCACTATGAGTCCCTAATTATATTCTTTCTCCACTCAGCCTCCACTGTGACCTCTCCACCGCTATCTTCTCCCTTCCTGAGTTCTCTTTCCAAATAAGATGGTCTGTACTTACTATCTTGTTGAGAAATTTTTTTCCAATGTTGTTTTATTGTGTAAAATATACCTAACATAAAATTTATCATTTTAACCATTTTTAAGTGGATAGTTAGTGGTATTAAATACACTCATAATGTTGTGCAACCATCACCACCATCCATATCCATAACTCTTCACATTTTCTAACACTGAAACTCTATACTCATTACACAACTCCCCATTCGCCTCTCCCCCAGCCTCTGGCAGTCACCATTCTACTTTCTGTCTTGATGATTTTTGACTACTCTAAGTACCTCATAGAAGTGGAATCATGCAGTAGTTGTCTTTTTGTGACTGGTTTATTTCACTTAGCATAATGTCCTCAAGGTTCATCCATGTTGTAGTGTATGTCAAAATGTCCTTCCTTTTTAAGGCTGAATAATAGTCCATTGTATATAATTGCCACATTTTGCTTCTCCATTTATCTGCTGATAGGTACCTGGACACTTCCATGTTTTTCCTTTTGTGAGTAATGCTGCTAAGAACATGGGTGTACAAACATCTCTTTGAGATACTGATTTCAATTCTTTTGGAAGTAGAATTGTTGGATCATATGGTAATTCTGTGTTTAGTTTTTTTTTGAGGAACTATCATACTGTTTTCCACATTGGCTGTGCCATTTTACGTTAACATCAACAGTGCACAAGAGTCCTAATTTCTCCACATCCTCGCTGACACTTATTTTCTGGTTTTTTGATAGTAGCCATCTTAATGGGTGTGAGGTGCTATCTCGTTGTAGTTTTGATTTGCATTTGCCTAATGATTAATGATGTTGAGCACCTTTTCATGTGCTTTTTGGCCATTTTTATATCTTCTTTGGAGAAATGTCTACTCAAGTCCTTGGCCCATTTTTGACTTAGGTTGGATTTCTTTTTTTAATTGTTGAATTTTAGAAGTTCTCTATATATTCTGGAATTAATCCTTTATCAGATATATGATTTGCAAATATTTTATCCCATTCTGTGGGTTGCCTTTTTGCTATGATGATATTGTCTTTTGGTGCACAAAGTTTAAAAATTTTCATGAAGTCCAATTTGTCTATTTTTTCTTTTGTTGCCTATATCTTTGGTATCATATCCAAGAAATTGTTACCAAATCCATTGTCATGAAGCTTTCCCCCTGTGTTTTCTTCTAAGAGTTTTATAGTTTTAAGTCTTGCATTTAGATCTTTGATCCATTTTAAGTTACTTTTTTGTATATGGTGTTAGGTAAGGGTGCAACCTCATTCTTTTATGTGAATATCCAGTTTTCCCAATACCAATTGTAGAAAAGACTGTCCTTTCCTCATTGAATGGTCTTGATACCCTTGTTAAAAATCATTTGACCATATATATGAGGGTTTATTTCTGGGCTGTCTATTCCATTGGTCTGTATGTCTGAGTTTATGCCAGTACCACACTGTTTTGATTACTGTAGCTTTGTAGTAAGTTTTAAAATTGGGAAGCGTGAGTCCTCCAGCTTTGTTCCTCTTTTCAAGATTGTTTTGGCAGTCAGGGTCTCTTGGGATTTCATATGAATTTTAGGATGGGTTTTTCTATTTCTGCAGAAACATCATTGGGATTTTGACAGAGATTGCATCGGATGTGTGGATTGTCAGTACTGTAGTACTGACACCTTAACAATATTGTCTTCCTGTTGGGAATTTTTGCAAACAGAATGATCTTTT
Source organism: Equus quagga (assembly GCF_021613505.1). NCBI lineage: Eukaryota > Metazoa > Chordata > Mammalia > Perissodactyla > Equidae > Equus > Equus quagga. The sequence continues at coordinate 2,078,440 of NW_025798627.1, read as the reverse complement.
ATCCTTTCTTTCATTCTGCAAGGCTGCCCTGCAGTGAAAATGCTCAAAAAATATTTTAGAGGTTCTGATCATTAAATTCAGAGGATAATTCACAGAATTTCTTCCATTCTTGAAAATTAGACTATAGTCTGTTAAGTTCCATGGGTGAAGTGCTCTATAGTAAAAAGCAAATCGTACAGAATTGGCCGTGTACGTAATCACTATCTCAAGACACACCTGTCTGTCTGTTCCCGTTCAGCCAGCTAGCTGTGTATCCATCTGCTCAAAGACTTCCCTAGGCACCTAAAGAATGTCTTCTGTTGTTAGGTTAGGTGTGCCCAATAGCTAGTGGAAGGAATGTTGTGTATTGACCTGGTCTACATCTTCTCTAGGCTACATTTATTTTTAAAATTTTCATTTTATTTTTTAATTTATTTTCATGTTTTGGCCTATTAAATGTTTTAAAAATATTTGAATTTTGGCAAGCACTTAACAATATTTGTCATGCTGTAAATGTTCACGGATTGCTACTGGGAAGGGCAAAATAGTGATGATGCCAAAATTGAGGATCTGATTCTAGTGGCAGCTGGTTTAGTCTCACTCAGCCTAGCAAACCCTAGACTCACCTGTAATCTCAGGCCTGCATTACAGTGCGTGCCGTTTATCACGAGGAAGAAGGTGGCAGGTGAGAGACAATGGATAGATTAGTTCTAGAAAAATACTCTAATCTCATGTGTCTGTACCATTGTCTTAATACACAAAAGAAATTTTTATTAGGCCTTATAAAGTGAAGAGTATACATTGAGAGGCATAGCATTTATTCCTGGGGTTTTATAAGCTAAGTTTGCTATACTCAGACTAGGTGTTTGAAAAAGTACTCCTAGACACATTTTTAGAAACTTGTTATTATTTGGCTTATTAGTTCAGAATAAAGACCTTTCTCTCCCCTCTCAAGAAGTTGATTTAATTTATCTTCACTTCGACATTTATAAATAAGACAGTGCAAAGTGTAAAAGAGGCTTCTAATCCATAAATTAGCAAATGGTAATTTTGTGTGTGTGTGAAACCACATTCATCCGTTCAATAAATATCTGTAAACCCCTACTGAGTGCTAGGCTCTGTGCCCGGCGATGTGCTGGTGAATGAAAACATGGTCTCCTCGTCTCAGGGAACTGACAGTCTAGTGGGGGCAGTTATTGACAATCACGTGCTGCATATGAGATTTGTCACTGTGATGAGTGCCATGAAGGTGAAGTTGCATGGCACTGTGAGGCTCTATAACAGGATTTGACCTAATGGGAGAGGTCAGGGAAGTCTTCCTTGAGGAAGGACCAGTTGAGCAGAGAATAAATATCTTTAGCCTTTCATGGATTCTAGAATCCTGCCTTGTATCTTGATACTTGAGTGTAGTTGCCAAAGCAATCTGAAAATAATGGTGAAAAGAAACAAATCAAAATAAAGATGTGCTGGACCTCCTCAACTTAGTCCAGGGGGTTCTAAAGTGTCTGCCTCACTCATTTAATTACCACTCATTAGCGTCAGAGTTAATTTGTTAGTATATCAAATCTGGTCATGAGTCATATTGTTAATTACAAATGAATTTAATCATTCATCTTCTAAGAAAATCATCTGTAGCAACATTCTATGTCCGTGTGTATCCATAGAATTTATTTGACAGCTTCAAGTTGCAGAGGAGGATGTTAAAAGTTTGGTTTTTGAGAGATTTCTGTGATTGAAAGCTGAAAAGATGCAGAGAGAGACATATATAATGTACAATATTAGCTGTATTAGCATTAGGAAAAAAGGTAAATTCTTTTTAAAAGAGTATAATTAGTGCATCTATGATAATAAAAATGTCACGAATCTAAAACATTATTTCAAACAGCTCTTGTCCAACAATATGCGACAATTCAGATGGAATATTAATGCCTCTTAGCAAGAAGCAGGCTGGTTACATGGTGTCCAGATTTCTGCCTTGGGTGGCTGCATCCCAGCTGTGCTGCCCAGGAGTTTAGAAGAGATAAAAGCCAGACTGCTGACATGATTATGGAAACACAGACCACACTTTATCTCCAGTGGAACTAAATTTAGTGTCTCTTGGAGGTACGTTTTTTTTCAGATGAAAGCTACATTTTATAATGATTTTGAATAATTCAAAAGTGGCAGAATCCTAATGAATAGATGCATCGTAGACCAGAGGATGTGGCTCCAACTTGTGAGGTTAGGGAAGGGCTTACTTTTCTGGCAGAAAAACTTTCTTTACAGAAAATTTGTCTCTTACACACAGAGTCTTAGTCTAAGGTGAATCTTAGCTAAGGTGAGTTTGATGTCTTAACTCTGTGAGCTATTTTCTACAAAGATATAAGTGGAATGAAGACCTTGATAACGATGGCGTTTCATTCTATATTCTTATAGCCCTTTTAGGTTTTTCAGACACCAGCTCCACTTCTTTCCTTGTTACTCTAGGGAGAGGCAGGTGGGACACATCCATCTAATATCCTTATTCTTAACCCAAAACAGAGCAACGTGACCTCACTTCTCTGAATGTGTATGTAAGTGTGGTGTGTACTTTGTTGAGTGAAAACAAATCCAGGTTTCAGTAAAGAAAGGTTGTATTCCGGGGCCGGCCCTGTGGCCGAGTGGTTAAGTTCCTGCACTACACTTCAGCAGCCCCAGGTTTCGCTGGTTTGGATCCTGGGTGCGGACATGGCACCACTCATCAAGCCATGCTGAGCGGCATCCCACATGCCACAACTAGAAGGATCCACAACAAGAATATACAACTATGTACTGGGGGGATTTGGGGAGAAAAAGAAAGAAAAAAAAAAAGAAGATTGGCAATGGTTGTTAGCTCAGGTGCCAATCTTTAAAAAAAAAAAAAAAAAAAGAAAGGTTGTATTCCAAAGGGTTATTGCAATATGGGGAAGGGAACTGATGCAATAAATAGGGAGAATACTCCTTCCATAAAATCTGTAACCTTCTCAAAGGTCAGGCAAAAGACCAGATTTTTCTTTTACTGGGAGGGGCAAACAAGGCTAGAAAGAGCCTGATATGGGGACTGGGTGGCAGGGTGGTGTGATGCTGAGGGAAAATTAAGAAGGGGCTGTGTGTGGCTCAGCCTGGGGGAGGACAAAGTTCAGAAGACTGAAGGAAGCAGAAAAGCTTACCTGAAGTTTGGCTGAGTCAAGGAAGCAGATTTTTTGTCCAGATTTGTTAGTGGGTACAGACAGTTTAGCTAATCCTTTCTGGAAGGAAGCTGGAGGGTCGGTGTCTGGCCCTGGCATAGGTAAACTGGGGGGTTGGCGGGGACCCCCATGAGTCCTGTCAGTCAAATGGGGAAAGCTGGTCTTTTGCAGAGAGCCATTTCCTGGAACACAAATGGGTGGGAGATTTCTTAACTGTTGCTGTTTTCCAGGAGCACAGGGGTCAGGTAACATTTAACATGGTCAACATACATAAATAAATATGTATATAAACATATTGTATATGTGTGTGTATGTGTATATATACACACAGGTATATACATATCCGTAAAGGTAAATATGTAAAGGACAGTTTAGGTTAAGAATAACAGAATTAGACATTACTCTTTAAAGCCATATTGAAAAGATCATAATGAGCAGCAAGAAAATTTCCCTCGATCCGGAAGTGGTTATCTTCCAATTTAATTAGATTTCTCTTATTTCAGGTAGGTCCAGTGTGCTCAAATATACATCATGTGTGAGATTCCATCCTCTTAGAACAGACTAGGGTGGGGTGGGAGGGGGAACAGATCTTTTTTTCCCCCTTATTTCCCACTTCTTGAAAAACAAACTTGAATTGTTAATCACTCCTCATGTATTAGTGATACTCGGAGCATTTGTAATAAGTAAAGGTACCTATTCACCTAAGCAGAATAATTAGGAGTTGAAATTTTCTTTTAAGGAAAAATCCATAGCTTTATGAGAAGATTAGTTATTGATTTTTTGAAAAAGAAATCCCCTTGGATTTTTAAAAGTAGGTTTAAATTCATAAAAAATTTACACATAACTGTTCAGAACACTGTTTGAATGAGGCAAGAAACGTTCATCATGATCATACGAATGTTTTGAAAGAAGGTGACTTCTGAACGGAAGAGACTCCCTGGCACGGAACTGTGCCTTAGAATTGCGTCTTAGACTTTTGCATTACCAGAGGATTTTCTGGAAAGGTTATCACATCATTAGGTAGAAGCTGCTTGCTCTCAGAGACAAAGAAGAGTGTAGGTTTCTTTCAGGCTGGAGGGAGTCCTGGTGTGCAGCAGAATACACTAACCCCTCTGATTCGCTTTGTAAATCTGCCAGGACAAAGCTATGTGTTCTAAAAATAGCCAAACTCTTTGTTTATTTGAAAGATATTATTCTCAATGGACTTGTGAGTCAATGGACTCTGGGATGGAAACTTCTTAAATTGCTTTACAGTGTACTCCAGGATAAAAAAGATTGTAATCCAGATCTCTCAGAGCTATCCCTTAATCAACTAGAATATTCTAGATCTCCCAGGTGTCTGCTACTCAGCAGCTGGCATTGTGGAACTAGCATAGAAGTGATTTGTGGATCTTGTTGCCTGGGAAAATTAATCTTCTGGGCCAAAAAGAAGGTCCTGATCAATTCCCAACAAATCTAGTTTCAAGTTGAGCTTTTTTTCTTAAACATGCATTAAGAGTTGTATTTCTCATATACATTTAAAATATCCTAGATACCCTAAAAGTATGGCATGGGTTTCAGCAGTTAATCTGATTGCCTTGGATCAGAAATGTGGTTTGTCTCACTGTAATTTTCTATTTCTCCAGATTTAATTGAGCATCACTTTTTTTTTTTAAAGCAAAAATATAGAGAGAGGGAAGGTTGAATGTTTTGGAGAGTTACTTATATTCTCGAGGGGCACACAAATGAATCAGTAGTTTATTCCTTCACGCTGCCTGGATGAGTTCACTTTGGACACCTGATAGAACAGTCAGATTGACATTCAAGAGCTGTAGACAGTTTATTTGCTTATGAAACCATGGCTGGTTGCACACCACTTCCCCATCTCCTCACCTTCCAGATGGTTTCTTACACTTACACGTGTTAGAGGAAACAGGCTCTTTTGTTTATTGTGGATTTCATATCAACCAAGAAACTATATCCAGGGCTGCTAAAAATGAAGCTGGTGGGTATATGCTTGTGTTTGAAAAGTGAAAAGTGTATTTTAATAGTAACTATGTCCTAATATTAAATCTGAATAAATGAGACTAAAGATTCTTAACAACGTGTGTTGTGTATCCTCTGAGTCCGCCCATAGAGTCTTTTCATGTAATGTGAAACTGGATAGGGAAAAAGCTAGCAACTTCCTTCCTGTTCTCTTATCTGTAATACATTTTTGCCTGGGAGAGGAAGACTGTCACTGAAGGGAACAATTATATGTATATATAGTGCATGCTTGTATGTGTGTGTGCGTTACAACATAGCCCCCTGATTCTTATATTAAACATACGTTTATGAACCACACTCATTGTAAGCTCTGTGATAATACATGTAGATATAATAAGAACAATATTGGAGAAATGACATCTTCCTCTGAGTTTTGGGTTATCTAAAACTTAGATATCTTAAAACTCAGTGGTTCTTGTGAAAAACATAAAAATGCATAACAATATGGTAATTGCAAGCACTGCCCGGATGGAAATTCCATTTCTGAATTTTGGAAAGTACTTTTTTAGCTACTAAATTGTGGTTATATCACTCAGACCGAATCATTTCTGCTGTCCTTCACTTAATAACTACCACCTTACAGATTATTGGGTTCATCTTAGAAAGTATAATTTTGTTCTAGAACTTCCTTTCTGGTCAGAGGGAGAGGGAGCAAATAGTGAAGTGATTACCACTGTCCTTATTCTTTAAATAACTGCTCCTGGGAAGGTCATTTCCTTTGGCTGCTTTGTCAAGGATACCCAGGAAGAGTTTTCACAGGAGACCCTGAACTACAGCTGGCCTTGATGATTAATTACTTGAAACTTATGAATTTCATTGAAGTTAAGCATCGGTAAAACCAAAATGATCTCCATGGAGCTCTTGATCAGACATTTCTGCACCAGTGCAATTTTTTTTTTGCAATACAAGTTTTAACAATCTGATCCCTGAATTGGCCAAAGCTGACACGTATACTACCATATAAGCTATGTACTACCCAGCTCTGGGGGGTGCCATTCCCTTTGAGTCTGTGGTGCCCTCTGGATTTGTCACATAGCTGCCATGAAGTTGTCAGTCTCAGCATTTTCCTATTTTTAGCCTTCTGTTTTCCATGAAGTTTTGGAGAGTGTCTGTGAGTATTTATTACTTATATTAGTTGTAATTATTGTCTACTACAGTGATTTTCCCTAATAAAGGTTTACATTTAGAAGTCCTTAGTAATTTCAGAAGGATTCACGTACAGCGTGTGTCTTCTTGTGAGCCTGTCATTTATTTATATATTGAAGCACAGTGGAGATTCTCAACAATCCAGATTAGTCCATATATCAGATGAGGAAAATTTTATTTGTAGCTTAGTGAGATCTTAAGTGTGATTGGTTTTGACAACCAAACAAACCTGATTCAGTTTGCAACTCCAGATGACAGAAACAGAAGGCATTGGGAAAATAATATCTAATCCTCTTTTCAAGTCTAATACAACCTTCTTATGAGAGAAAACTTAATTAAAATTCTTTAATCTTCAGAAAAAATGTTCTAAATTCACTTGAGGATTGAAAAACAAACAAACAAACAAATCTTTTTGACAGCCCAACTAGACTGCAGTGAGATAAATGTTTTGATATTTCTGTCATCTATAGGAAATAATTCCAAGTTCTTGGCCTGGATAGAAGGCCCTCTGGGACGAGGCCTTTGCTTAGCTCTGTACCTTCGCGTGTCATGCTCCCACACTCCCAGAGTTCCGTGGTTCCTGGAACATAGCGGGCAGTTTCAGGATTCCATGCCTTTGCACATGCTGTTCCTGGTGACTGTACGGTTCTTTTCCTCCTTGTCAACGACCAGTTCCCCCTCGTCTCTCAAATCCAGCATAAGTGGTATCTGTTACCTTCCTAGGGAAGCTTTCCCTGCTCTTTTCTCTCCATGATCCCCATCTCCCAATTCTCATCAAGACCAGATACTCAGTCTCCTTTTTAGCGCTATATCTTAGCAATTTCATTGCTGTGTTCCCCACTCTGACTCACTATATTGTGATGATTTGTTCCCATGTCTTTTCTCGTACAAAGTTACTCTCTGTCAGTGGGGGGACTGTACCTTAGCACGGTGCGGAGCTTAAACGGAGAAAACAGAGGATTCTAGAAGCAGGCAGTTTGTTCAATATAACGTAACTCACTAGTAGGCAGTGGAGCTGGATGCAAACTGGATCTGGGTGACTCCAAAGCCTGATTTTAAAATCCACAGTCATGTTGTCCACGGTCACCATTTGATGCCTGTGTGCCACTTGGGAAGGTGGGCATTTCGGCAGTTCTCGGCAGCTCCCCTTCTCATTGCAGCTCATTGCGGTTCTTGGCAGCTCTATTTTCTCATGGGGTTGACATTTTGTCCTCTTCCTTCTTCCTTCTGCCTCTGGGGAGTTTCATTTTCCCTGGCCTGTCTGACTCAGGTTTGTCTTTTCCTACCAGGGTGTTCTGTCTTCACAGAATGCAGGCAGGTGCCCATGTGCACTAGACTGGTAACCCGGTCTTAGCCTTTTCTCTCAGGAGGCCCAATGCCCACCTTTAATTTTTTCATCCTCTGGGTATCCACCTTCTGTCTGTCAGGCAACTAGAGACTATTCTCAGGCTTATTTATCGAAGTGCACAGCTTTCCAGGTCACTGCTTGGGCTCCTTCAAGCCATTTTCCCGAATTTGTGCAGTATAAGGGGGGAGTACGCATACATACACAAATATCTTGAGTATGCGTTATATACACTTTTTGGTGGCCCTATTCTACATTTTACAAGTCTAGTGCACACATTCAATTTTTTGCTATTACTATAGAAATAGCACATGCTATGTACGCAAGACATTTTGTTGAATTATTTGAATACAAACCTAGATAAGAATATTAAAAATTGTCCTGGTGCAATAAGACTTGAGTCACGATAGCCTTTAGTTGCTCACAAGAGGACTGAAAAAAGATTCTTTAATTCTCCTTGGGTTTCTTGTCTTTTTCCAGCATGGTTCAGATATCATTAACAATCCAAGTGACTGAACTTTAGAATTTTTTATATGATCTTTTTTTAAAATCTGGGTAACTTTCATCCTTGAGTTCCTTCCTCCCTTTGTGAATCACCACCATCTTCATCACTGTCACTCTTTAAATATTTATCAAGAACTCATTGTATACCTAGTGCTATAAATATATGAAAATGCCTTGAGAGTTTGCGCTTCTAGAATTCACTTATGCCCCAAACAGGCAAACCTTCTCCCATTGGCCTTAGTTACACTTTTGGAAAAATCCTCTCATCTTGAGAACATCATTATTTTTATCCGATAACTTAGAGTGTTACTGGAAAACAACTTGTATACACCAGAAAGAAATGGGACATTTTAGGGAAACTCAGAATATTCACTGTAAAACGTGAATCAAGCATATGACTAATGGGAATTGATGAATCTTTCTTCCAAGTATTTTTCTTAATATAGAATGCACTTTAGCAACAGCAACAAATAATAACAGCTAGCAGTTAAAAAATGCTTATTCTCTCCTAGGCAATATTCCAAGTGCTTCATACTTATTAAATCATTTAATTCTAATAACAATCATATAATGTAGGCATTATTGGTATTTCTAATTTATACATGAGAAGACCAAAGGACAGAAAGGATAGGTAAGAGCTCACCTTTAACAAGGTGAGCTAGCTGATGAGTGGCAGAGCCAGAATCAAAACCTAGGCAGTCTGGCCCTAGAGTCTTTGTCCATAGCATGATGAGACTGCCCCACCTGTTACACAGCTGTTTCATATATGATGTATGAAAAAGCACATTGACAACCTAAAGCCATACTTTATAATAATTAAAATCCTAAACTTACAGGTATATAAATGCAAGGGGGGTTCTGGATGGTCAGAGAAGGCTTTGTTATTCAGAGTACAGTAGGAAAACTATGCCAAAATTTTAAAAACAGAGCTTTTCAGTGTGATTGGATGTAGACAGTAAGTTAACCTGAGATACAGATTGGAACATTGGGAGGGGGAGACTGTTATGGGCTGGATTGTGGTCCACCCCCACCCCCGCCACATTCATATGTTAAGTCCTAACCCCAGTATTTCAGAATGAATTTCAGATTCTTGGAGATAAGATCGTCACAGAGGTAATTAAGTTAAAATGAAGTCATTACGGTGGGCCCTAATCCAATAGGACTGGTGCCCTTATAGGAGGAGGACATAGACCTACCTAGAAGAAAGACCGTGTGAAAATATAGGGAGAAGATGGCCACCCACAAGGCAAGGAGAGAGGCCTCAGAAGAAACCAACTCCTCCCATAGGTTGGTAACAGACTTTCGGCCTCCAGAACTGCGAGGAAGTAACTTTCTGTTGCTCAGTCCACCTGGTCCGTGGTACTTTGCTGTGGCAGCCCTAGCAAACTCATACGGTGACTGTCTGAGTCAGTTTGGGGTTCTATAACAAGAATACCATAGACTGGCTGGCTTAAACCACAGACATTTGTTCCTCGCTGCTCTGGAGGCTGGGAAGTTTGAGATGGGGGGTCAGCAGGTCAGGTACTGGTGACAGCTCTCTTCCAGGTTTCCTCACACGGTGGAGAGAGCGTGAGCTGGAGTCTCTTCACCCCCTTAGAAGGGCACCAATCTCATCATGGGGGCTCCACCCCCATGACCTCATCCAAACCTAATTACCTCCCAAAGGCTTTGCCTCCAAATACTATCACATTGGGAATTAATGCTTTATTAACATGAATTTTGGAAGGACATGTTCAGTCCATAGCAGTGACCCAGGAAGAGAAAGATTGAAAGCTAAAGTTTAGGGAGTTTTCTAATGTAAAACTCATTAGGAATACCTCCTCCCCCCCCGGAACTGCACACACACGCATTTCTGTTGATCATTGGCTGAAAAATATAATTTAATTAGAATGAGTTTTTATGTGAAATGGGTGACTTGTTCCTGATGGGGCCAGATAGGACAGTGTCCTTACTGGTGTGATTAGAATTCCACAGCTCACATCTCCCACCAAATGTATTCCTTATTACTACACTGGTTCCTGCCTCCCCCAGTTATACCTCCTGTCACTCCATCTGACCTTGAAATTGCAATTAGTATCATGGTCAGTTTTTTGGTTATTTTCTCCAGAAAATTCTTGTCAAAAAAGTCCTGAGTAAACAATAGGGGCAATATTAGTTATAAAAGGATGGGCTAGTTTTTGGGTGACTTGACTATTCCTTGCCAGAATTAAAAAGCTGGAAAATGAGATTTCGCTGGGGGTAGGAGGCAATGGTCCTGGGAAATTCTAGGCTGAGGCAAATGTGTATTCAGTGGCACCCAATTTATTCTTTCACTCAACAAATGCATTTGGATCCTGCTTAGCAAGGGCCTGTCCTGGCTGCTGGGGATACAGCTGTGCACATGACAGAGCAGCTGCTGTGCTCACGGAGTGTACATTCTTGTGGGAAATGCAGTGTTACGAAGTACAAGCCATAATTAGTTATTTAACTGTAATTGTGGTAAGTGCTATGTCGGGAAATAGGCTGGAGAGTGTGAAAAATAATTTTACTTAATTCACTATATTGCTGAAGGTTGGCACCATCTTTTAGCCTGAGCTCTCCAATGCAGAAAACACTGGGCACAGGTGTTGATTGAAATAAAAATAACTAAAATTAAACAAAATTATATATTCATTTCCACAGGGGCACTAGTCACATTTCAAGTGCTCAGTAGCCACATGTGCCTAGTGACTACCATACTGGACAGCAGAGATAGAGAATATTTCCATCATCACAGAAAGTTACTTTGGTGAACCTTGTCTAGGCTATAGAGTTATGCCAGAATTATAAAGTAAAACAAGAGAATCCTTAACTATTAATTCCTGAGAGATTAGAAGATATATATATATATATCTCTACCAAAGGAGGCCACTTTTGGCTGCAGGCAACAGCACAAATCTCATCTTCAAGATGAGGAATGGGGCTTGATTTTAAACTAGAGATAGATTCCTTTTCTTTTGGTTCTGTGAATATTGAGTTTTTGCATTCTTAGAGGGTTCATTTTTTTATTTTTGAGCAATTTGTCCATAGTGACAGAGATTTTTATACTTTTTCTTTTTATTTAAAGAACATGACTATATAAAATAAAGATCCTGTGGTTTATAGGCATGAGGCGTGTTGGAGACTGACTTTCAAATGGCAGAGCAGCGTTTGGACTCCACAGCTGAGAGAACGAACTTCGGCTTCAGCACAGGCCGTGTCCATTCTTGCGAGTACAGGAGAAAAAGAAGAGAACGATATGCGGGCAGGGAAGGGGGGAATCAGCTGTGATGGTTCAATGCCCGTGAAGTTGCCATTGGTGGAAGACTGTATTAAAATGTGCAACCTGAAGCTGAGGATTAAAAAAGATAGTATGTTGTGGTGGCAGATGTGCTCGCCACGCCTAAAGGTTGCCCTTGGAAGGAGCTGAGATGGCTGCCCAGGATCCATTGATTTCTCTCTGGCACTGAAACATCCTCTGTCAGGTGTCGGCCTGGCTGTTCCAACACATAAATATTGGAGAGTTAAAGAGTAAACAAGAGGTGCCCATGGGATCCTGCTGGTAGATAGTTGGAAGTCTTTGGTGTTTTTTCCGACTAGACGTTACGTCAGTTTTTACTTAAGCAGCACAACAAACATGGCTATATGAAATAAATATTGATAAACAAATATTTTCCTTGGAGGAATACAACTTCTCAAGTCTCTAGGGTAACTAAGTTTTAAAACCCTGTCTAAGTATAATTTAATTTGTCTCTTGTGAGGTTGTTTCATCTTGTAAAGCAGGTCATTTTCCTTAATGATACGCTGTCATTTCTCTTGGATTAGTTTCCACGTACCCCCTACCCCCCAGGCGGGCGATCTCTCTGCAGTTCTCCAAATATCTCATGGTCATTCCTTCCTTCTGAGGTGATTTTCCCCAGTGGCTAATCTTGTAGATGTATTTTTTTTCAATTTTCTCAGCAAATGAGGAAAGATGGAAAAGAGTAAGGGGTAAAATGATCTGCTGTCCCTGGCCACGGGGATTTCCCACGGGGATGTGTGGAGGGAGCCATCCCTATGTGGGCACTTCTCTCATTTCCAGTTGGATTCCAAACTCGAAGAGCTAACATTCATTCTGCGCTATTAGCAAGTTAAAAATGATAGAACTGTTTCCTAAGAAAATTGGCTAATGAAGGAAATTGGTTTGAGCTAGTATGTTGAGTGTGTGCATGTGTGTTCTTAGTCCCTTTTGTACACCGATAATTGTAAAACTGACCTTTGCCCTCCTCTCTCCCCTTTTATTTATGGTGTTAGTGGGAGTTTCAGACACAGCAGGATGGGAGACAGGCAAAGGGAAGTATCTGTGGGGTGGACCTTACCAATTGCCCTTCAACCTACATCTCTTCCTTATTGTGAAGATTCATAAATGCGTAATAATGACATTTCCCGAATGCTAAATAATGCTAATAACCCCTATCAAGCAAGAGGAAAGATCATTATGTCTTGTTAAACCTGAGAGCTTTACATCATATTAGACTAAATTGTGCATGTTAAAATTCTCCAAACAGCAAGTATGAAGATACTACCATATACATACAAGAGGCATTGATATTTTAACCTATTTATTTTGTATTATATCAAACAAGTTTATTGGACATTTTAGAGTTATCATTTTTTTCTCCTTTCACCAAATTGTGAAAACAAGTAGTTAGATTTTTTTTTGCCTTTGAAGAGGCATGACTGTGTCAGATTTTGCTAAGAAAGATGTTTTCCATCTGTAAATTTGTGTACATAGTGTTCACTTCTAATTTAAATGCTCACTTATACAGGCTGGTGAAGCACTAATGCTTTTGATGACTTTGTAAGTTTTCAGAATGTATTTGAGGCCATGTTTACGTGCTCAGAATGATTGAGGTGCAAATCTTCATGGAAGCAGAGGAATAAACAGCAGTTTTAGAAGCTCTCACCATTGGACACAAGCTTTTTCTGGACAGACGGGAACTCCCTGCTTAAGCCCAAAACAGGGGAGCCACCTGGTGGACAACATGAGAATTCCTTATTTTCTGGAAGTGGTACTAATGCATAGACCATATGAAATCCCTGCTTTTTTACTTTTAAGTTTAGGTAGATTCACTTATATATTTAAATTAATATGCTTTACATGTTTAATTGCTGAGTAACTTTCCCGCTTCGTACCAATAACAGGTCTCTGAAATAAGGAGGAAAACATTAGGCTGCTATGAGAATCAAGCGAGGACTGTTAATCCTAGAAGTAGAGGCTTTTGGTTGCTCCATTTTATAGTTTGTCTTTTCCCTTTCACAGTTCATTGTTCAGCCCGCCTGTGTTTAGACACATAAAAAGGCTTTTCTAGAAGACTTCCAGCTCCCCTCCAGTTACTCCACTTCCTATGGCTCTCTTCGCCCACACGGCCGCCCAACTTCTTAACAACGTTGTTTAAACTTGCTGTCTCCTTCCTTACCTCCCACACACTCCTTAGCCAACGGTAATCTGTCTTCTTCCCCTGACACTCCATTAAATCGTGCTCACCAAGGTCACCAGTCACTTTCTTCTCATGACATCCTGTGGACAGTTTTCAGTTTTATGTGACTTGACTACTTGGGAATGTTCCACATGGCCCCTCGCTCCCTCCTTCTTGGCATCACTGCTTCTCTTGATTTCTGGGAACCCGCACTCCCTGGTCTTCCTCCTCCATCTCTGGCTCTTTCTTCCCAGTCCTGTTTGCAGGTTACCCTTCCTCTCCTCCTCTGTTAGATGCCCGTGTTTCTTAGGGTGCTAGCCTAGGCTCTCTTTTCTTCTCACTCCACCCTCTTTCCACACTGTCCATGCAAATGGTTTTTAGTACCCTCTCTAAGCTGTCAAATCCCAAATGGACATCTTTGGTCCATGTGTCTCTCTTTATGTCTAGATGACCGCTACCTGCCACCCCTCCCTCTCCATTCCCCCCCAGGCATGGCACACTGGAGGTCTCTCAGCCACGGCGAGGTCAGCATGTCTCAAACTGTGCTCATCTCCAACCACATCTCCTGTCTGCCCTCCACGACATCTCTGGTATCCCTACTTGAGTGAATGAATGACAGCTCAGAGTTATCCAAGAAAGAATCCTGGGAGTTATCCTTGATCTTTTCCCTAAACCTTCATTCTAAGCAGTTACCAAGGGTTATTGGGCCAGCTTCCTAAGTATCTCCCTAAGAGATCTCATCCCATAGCTATCCCCTTGGTTCTTCTCTTCGTTTATCACCTGAGTTAGTGAAAAATCTTTCCTTCCCCATATATCTCTGCCCCTCTCTGCAGCCAAGCAGCTGGGGCGACCTTTCTAAACGTAAGTCTGGTCATGGCCATTCTCCCTGCTTAAAGCCCCTCCAAGGTTTCCCACAGCTTCTGCAAACTTCTTAACTTCTCCCATGGAGCTCTTCGTGACCTCCTTCCGGTCCTCCTTCCTCTCTCATCGCCTTCCTCTACCACGCACTGCTCCAGCCATGCTTAACTTTTTCCAGTTCCTCAGTGGCGCCAGTTTTGCTCTCACGCTGAGCAGTTACGTGGCTGTGCCTTCTGCTTCGAAGGCTTGTCTTGTACCCCTGCTCCCTCGGAGCCCGTCCTCCGTGGCTTACACAGTGTGCCCGGGCACTGCGTCTGTGCTTCAGCTGGTAGCTCAGGTGCCAAGTCTTCAGGATCCCTTTACTGACACGGAGTCTTCTCCAGCCCGTCCCCCCTCAGCAGGGGCAGGCACCTCTCCTGTGTGTGTGTTTTCATGGTGCCCTGTTCTTCCCTATCTTAACACTTTAATTGCCTCTTTATCTTTTTTCCTACTAGATAGTCTTTCTTAGTTAAAATAATTAAGTGATGAGTTTTAACACGGCAATTTTAAACCGAGCCATAATTAATAAGTGATAGGCTTTCAGTATATAAGGTGAACTCAAAGAACATCTCACTCAATCCTCTCATTTAATAGAGAAGGAGACTGCAGCCCGCAGGAGTTAGTGCTATTCCCAAGGTCACACAGCCAATTCACAATTTGTTAATCATTCCTCCACTGCAGACAGCAGCCACAACCCCTGTCCTCTCTTTTCTTTTGACTGATTCTGGCTTTCTCTGCCAGAAGCTTGGAAAGCCTTAGCGCAGACAAAAGCATGCTTTAAACTCTGTTTTGCTTTGCTTATGAACCAATTAGATGCTGTGATTAAAATTGTAAAAGGCCTGTCATTTCTCATTTAAAGTAAATTTTTTTTTTTTTTGGCTGAGTTATAGGGAACAGGGACTCATTCAGGCTTCTTCAATGAGGCTATCGGTGACAATGCAGGACATGCATCTCCTGGGAAGAAGAGAGGGATGGGCTGCCTCACAGAACTCGGGCCAGAAGATCCTGATGATTCAAGCAGGCTGTAGGGGACTGTGTTACCTTTTCCTCTCCCTCAGCAGCAAGAGTTTGTGGATTGTTACTCTAGTGCCGAGGCCTTAGAGGGGCTTAGCTCTCTCCTCTCTCTTCCTTTCTTCTGTATATTTTCTAGTACCACTTTCTATTGGCAACTGACTAAGCCTCTTTGAATTTCCCATGCTCACTTTCTGAGAGAGTTAATCTGATTGGTTTGACTAATAACTGTCATTGCTGCCTGGAGTCAGGACAGCTCAGAGGTCACTGGCCAGCTACTCATGGGCCACTCTTGGGCCACGTGTGAATGCTCTGTCCAACCAGTTGTTGCCGGGCAGGTGGGCACCTATAGCACAGAGCAGGGCCAACCCAGCTCAAGGTCAGCTTGGGGCTAGTTTCTGTAGCAAGAATCTGTGCACATGGACAGGACACAGAAGGCTTGTCAAATGAAGTTCTGGATTTTCTACATGGTGATAATTTAAAGTTCCTCTAAAAATGTAGCTTTTTTGATCTGCATATCTAAAAATATCAGCTGAAAAATATCAGCTACTGAAATATTGGAATTGCATAGGAATGTCCTCTTCCACTAGTTTCTGATAGTTTGATTTTCACAGCCATTTTTTCTGGGAAGAAACCTGAAGCTGGATAGGAAGAGCATTTAGGGAGGCGTCTGCAAGACACTGACAAAATCGATTGGGTTTGGTGAATGTATGATGAATTTTTCCAGGCATGTATGTTTATAAAGTTGATTTAAAAATAAGATTGTAAGAGTGAGGGTATTTGACAATCAGAAGAAATGTTTGGACAAGTGTATGTGATGATTTGATGGTGTGTATTCCATGAAGTGGACAGCAGTGCAGCCGTGGAAAGGCGTGTCTTTCAAGGAAGCAGCCCTACTGCTGTGAACGGGCTGTAGAGTTCCCACGCCCTCCTCTGTCGCTCGAGCTTTGACTCTCTCTTCACCACCTCCATCGTTATTTTCAGAGATGCTAGTTGTGTGTGAACCTTGATTGGATTCTGATTTTTAAAAAAAGCTATAACGGGGGGCCAGCCTGGTGGCATAGTGGTTAAGTTTGTGCGCTCCACTTCAGCAGCCCAGGGTTCGTAGGTTCGAATCTTGAGCACTGAACTAATGCCAGTCATCAAGCCATGCTGTGGAGGCATCCCACATAAAATAGAGGGAGATTGGCATAGATGTTAGCTCTGCACCAATCTTCCTCAAGCAAAAAGAGGAAGATTGGCAACAGATGTTAGCTCAGGGCCAATCTTCCTTATTAAAAAAAAAAAAAAAACAAGCTTAACAGGTGTTTTGGGACATTTGGGGAAATTAAATATGTACTTCATATCAGATGAAATTGCTGAATGAATGTTAATTTCATTGGGTGATAATAATACTGTGGTTATATAGAATGTGCTTATTTTCATGATATGCCTGCTAGGGTATTTAGGGTGAAGTATACATAGATAGGTGAGAATAGATGAATTGATTAAGCCAATGTAACATCATATGAACAACTGGGAAATATAGATGCTATTATTTCAACTTGGGTGTAGTGTAACTTTTAAAATAAACACAAAAAGTTGGAGGAAAATGTGTTGCTAGTGGTTTGGTGTTATAGATGGCTTGAGTTTGAGATCTGAAAGTTGAATGAGTCTCAGATGGGGGAAAACAGGCTTGACCTTTCCTTGGAGGAGCAGTAGTCTGGTGTTTAACCAAATGCCCTGCTGGATTTGGGTCCTCAACAATGAATACTTCAGTAATGGCCAAATCTCCAAAGAGTCCTTGTGGAGGGAGCCAAGTTGGCCACTTCTCAATTAATTAACTATTAGCAAGAAGTAGCCCATTTCATTTGATAGTTGCCTTACACCATTAATTAAAAAATACCCCATTGGGTGGATGGCACAGGGCAGTTGCTCCTTTGACAATGTTTTGCTAATAGCTATTTGGCCACTGCAACTGACACTGAACCCAGAACTCATGCCAGCGTAATTGGGTGCCCACAGGGCCACTGGATGGGCTAGCCCTGCACACGCCACAATGCACTCCTAAAGGGGACAGTTTCAGCCTATTTAAAAGCATTATGGTTTCACAGAGAATAAAGAATAAATGTCCTTGGTAAAAGGACATGTCTAGACCCGATGCAGTATGGCTGTTATTGGGCTGCAGGAAATGCCGTACACATAGAAGGCACTATGAATGGTGCCCCTGGAGTTGTGCAGCACAAGACCAAATGTCACGAGGAGCCACTTGCTTGCTGAAATTCTCAGCGCTGTGGAGGTGGTGAAGTAGCTGAAGGCATTTTGTGATCAGTTCCTTCTGGTCGCGGACCGTCGTTATTGCTGTGCCCTCTTGTTCAGGCACTTTTGCAGGTTTATTTTTTGGATCAAGTAGTCAATCATTTAAGCAATATAATCAGTAATTTCTTAAAGTGAAACCTTACCAAACAAATACCAGAATGCATTTTAAAAATGTCTTTCTAGGGGCTGGCCCCATGGCCGAGTGGTTAAGTTCGCCCGCTCCACTGCAGGCGGCCCAGTGTTTCGTTGGTTCGAATCCTGGGCGCGGACATGGCACTGCTCATCAGACCACGCTGAGGCAGCGTCCCACATGCCACAACTAGAAGGACCCACAACGAAGAATATACAACTATGTACTGGGGGGCTTTGGGGAGAAAAAGGAAAAAATAAAATCTTTAAAAAAAAAAAAATGTCTTTCTACTATTAGTAACTGTCTCTCTAGCCTTTGTCTGCTCTGGGGTTTGGAGCATCCCACATCTTTCAAGCTGCTGTAGATGATCGTTTTGAAATGGAAATAGCACGAGTTGGCTAAGTAGAGGTTTCTATAAAGCTCCTTCTGCGTTTGGCTTCTGGCACTTAGGATAGTAGCATGAATTCAGATTTCAAGGTCATTTATTATCTAAAGAAAGTTAATTTGAGATATTGGAACTTTTTAACAGTACTTGTTTTTTGTGCTGATGACCATCCATTACTAAAATTTCATTTGAAAGGGAATTAATTACCTTTGTCACCTTGCTAAAGGTTGATATTAATCTTCTGTCCTTTCTTATTAGATCTATTGACATAGATGCAGATGATCAGGTAAAGGGAGGGAAGGAGCACAGAGCAGAGGAATCAGGCAGTGCCCTCGTATGGTTTTATTGAAGGGTTCTTTTGTCAAAATGACTGTGAGAGAATGTTCAGGATCCCAGTCTCATCACACAAACCTAAATTCATAGCTTTCTGCAGTTGAATCATATTTTTAAAGTTTAGCTGGAGGTTTTCTAATATTCAGCTCACTGGTGTTGCAGCGCTTCTGTTGACATTTTCTCTAAGCGGATGAGGCCCGTGGTCCTTTGCCCAAAGGAGACAGATGGCTTCGTAACCAGAGCACCCTCGCAGGAGGCCATCTTATGGTATCTTCAGAAATATAACAAGTCTGTCACAAAGGATAATGTTTGTCATTAATTTCTTTTGGTGACAGATGATTTCAGTTCATTTTTATTTTCTCATCTGGCTTAAATGAAACAGCTGTTTAAAATTTTCTATTCCAAAAGCAAGCAATGCTTCGGTGCTTTACACTGAAAAATATTGTAACCTCTCAATTACAAATAAGAAAATAAGCTTTTGGTGGGGAGAGGATGACATGCTCTGAGATTCCCCAAGGGAAATTCCCACATCAGAGCATCGTCACTCCTTCTGTTTGAATCATTATGGGGTCTTTCATAGGACTAATGGGTGATCAACCCTGAATTTTATTCTCAGTAACAGTTTATTCTCCTCACTTCACCAACTTGTCTTTTTTTGTGTTTCAAAGTGGTTTTTGTTTCCTCACATTTTATGAGGTAAACTACCATAGATGTCTGTAACATTGTCATTATTGATAGTGAAACATGTTTACTGAAACCTTCTAATTTTTTGTTTATAGAATAACAATAGCTAACAATCATTAGAGTTTGCCACATATGCCAGGCATTGTTCTAAATGATTCACATATATGATCTCACTTAATCTTGCCACAAGCCTAGAGATGGGTACAATTATCATAGCCATTTTACAGATGAGGAAACTGAGGCACCAAGTGCCCTTGCCCAAGGTCAAAAAGCTAGTAAATGGTGGAGCTGGGATTTGAACCCACTAGTCTGACCATGGAGATCACACTGTAAGTTTACCTATAGAATAGCAATATGGTTACAATTCAAAGTCTCTAGGCCAGATTATTATTATATGAGAGAAATGTGGAGTCCTGAGAACCAGATGTATTCCTGCGTCCCTTCTGGAGTCCTGGTTCTCCGGCACAGCTGGCGCGTGCCGCCATCAGGGCAGCCGACTTATGTGGGAGGCTCATGGGTGCTGCAAGGAGAATCAGTATCCCAGCGATCTGAGAGCTAACTCCTGAGTCCTCACGTTAACAGCATCCTTTAAAATGTTCAGCGGGTGCCTGCAAAGAATTGAATTCTTTTGTAATCTTCTTTTCTATTGGATCTATTAGGACTTATGATGATATCTTTAAAGTGAAAACCGATCGTCTTCTCCACACCTCTCACACCATGAATCTTCTACCATTGCTTTTGTATTTTACTTTTCTGAAAATATGGCTTAGATTAAAATTATTACGTTCTTCGAAACTCTGTATCCACACTGAAGGCAAAAATCAAACATTGAAGTGTCAGCACAAAGGCAGTATTTCTGTTTGGGACATTCATAGGCTTCTATCAGAGGATTTTTTTCTTTTTTAAACCAAACAGGTCTTAAGCTATTTTTTCTTCTTTACATTTCTAACATCTATTAGATGGCAGGTGCAACATATTATGTAATGTACCTAAATGCAAAGAAAAATAATACAGTGAAGAAAAGCATCTATTGGCCTGGGGAGCAGGCATTATTAGTTATTTCCTTCATATTTCTTTCCTGTGTGAACCTGGGCAATATATTTATCTAGCTTTCTTGAGTCCTTTTCTTCATTTGTAAAGTTAAAAAAAAATTATAGCTGTTCTTCAAATGTCTCAAAAATTTGAAATAATTGCTAAGAACTCTTACTTTTTGCAGAACAAAATGATACCATCACTAAATGGTACTTTATTGAGTATTTTCCACTTTCAGTGTTTCTTTTAGGTATAAATTTCACGGAAACAAAATAAATTCTAAGTGGTTAAAATATAAGAAAAAATGGGATATCAAGCAATTTTGGTGCTGTGCTTTGGAGGCAGCATCCTTCCAGAACACTCTCCCATGCAACCTATATCTGTATCTGTAGGACTGTGGGAGGATTGAAGAGTCAAGGCAAGCTTCAAAAGATTCTTAGATTGTATTTGTACGGTAATTATACAATTGCTGATTGTAAGATGCCAAGAAAGAAATGAAGGTGCCTCTTCATCTTTCAAATCGTTGCTCAACCGTCACTTAAACAGGAAAGCCCAGCCTCATCCCCTGGACTACGTGTTCTCTCAGCATCACATTCCTTTCCTTTAAGCGCGTACCGCAACTTGTGATGAGACGTAACTTTATTTTTGTGGTTTTTCGATTTTTGCCTGTGTTTCTAACTCAGCTTAAGTTTTATGTGAGCAGGAAGGGTATCTGTGCTCGCCATGGTATCCCCAATGTCTAACGTGATGGTTCCTAATGGGCTCAGTACTGCCCCCTAGAGGGTGTTTTGGAAATTGTGGAGGTGACAGGGAAGATTCCCCTGGCGTTTGGTGGGAGGGGCCAGGAATGCTGGATGTCCTGCACTGTGCAGGACGGTGCAACATGAGAAAGAGTTATCCTGTGTGCTGCAAGACTTTCTTAGTCCTGCCCAACTAAACCCTCTAAAATACAAATCGCAGTGCTGCAGTAAATAATGTTAATATTTTTACAGGAAGTCATATGAAAGGCCCAGTACATGAGGAAAAGGCAGTTACTGAGAGGGAAGTCTGAATGAATAAAGATGTTGTTTCCAAACTATTGAGTAATTTATTCACTCCGGGCATTCTACTTGATTGTATAATTGCTGTGCAGTAATATTGGAACACACTGAAAGTGACATAATTGATTTTAATGTGGTACTTTATTTGTTATTATTGACAATTCATGGTAGGCATCCCAGAGTGTCCTGTGAAGTAGAAGCTGATATTATCAATCACAAGAAAAACGTCGTTTGAGGTACTTTTGAAGGTTTGGCACCTTTGGTGGGGTGTATGGATGTTATTTACTTCCTCACTTGTGGGGCTGACAGACCTTTTCTCTGTAGTGAGAGTCTGTACTTGTCTTTGGCATGTTATCCCTACCTTAATTAAGGTTATTCCCTTCCTTCTTCTATTATATGCAAATGAGTCTGGTCTGTTGCCATTATTTGCTTTCATACTAATGTCTATCTGGTATGTCTACACTGTCATTTCCCATATTTTATGTGTTTGTAGAATGGCATCTGATCTTATTTCTCTTTTAAACTTAAATGAATTCATATTAAGTAAGTGCAAGCATCTGCCTACTTCATTATGGTTTCTTGTGCCTGCAAGGGCATTTACATATTGCAATACATATTGTTCTAAATGACCATTCTCTTATTGCTCCTTATAGTATAGCTAAGATACTATATTTAGTTAGTTTTTCATAATGTATATAACTAGGTTGTATTATTTATGACTTTCACTTTAGGGTACAAAGTATTTATTTGAAAGGGGCTTGGTTTTGATAAGAGTTCAGAACTATAGGTCAAAGACAAAATCTGGTATATAGTAAATGTTTAATAAATATTTGCTTGATGGGTATATAGGTGAATAAAGCAAAATTAAAGGTCCTAGTCCTTATTGATGGCTAAAGGAGACCACCATTGTTCCTAAGTCAAAGGGTGGAGGTGGGAGTGTCTCAGTTCACACATATGTGGCTTAGAACAATGAACAATAGGGACAATGAATGGGAATTGGACACGTTAAATTCCACACTTCTTTCTAAGCTCTGCTCAACAAGGGCATCTCAATGCAGTAGGTTTTATTGATGAATGCAGATGATATCCATCTTTAACAGTATCTGTGGTCAGCACTGTGGCTATTAGATTATTATTAATTTTATTATAATGATATTAGTATTAGTTTTCAGCTTTATTGAGATATAATTGACATATAACATTGTGAAAGTTGTAGGTGTACAACGTGATGATTTGATGTATGTCTATTTTGTGAGATCATTACCACAATAAGGTTAATTAATGTGTCCAGCACTTCACATAGTTTAGTTTGTGGTGAGAACTTTTAAAATTTACTCTCTTAGCAAGTTTTAAGTATACAATACGGTACTGTTAACTGTAGTCACCATGCTGGACGTTAGATCCCCAGAACTTATTCATCTTGTAACTGGACGTTTGTACCCTATGACCACCTTCACCCATTTCCCCCAACACCCTGCCCCTGGCAACCATCAATCTTCTCTCTGTTTCTATGAGTTCTGTTTTTTAGATTCCACATCTAGTGATATCATACAGTATTTGTCTTTCTCTGTCTGACTTATTTCATTTGGTATAATGCCTTCAAAATTTCATCCATGTTGTTGAAAATGGCAGGATTACCTTCTTTCTCATATAAATTGAAGATGTTTTATATACAGTCATGCATCACAATGACCAGGATACATTCTGAGAAATACATCATTAGCCAATTTTGTTGTTGCGTAAACATCATAGAGTGTACTTACATAAACCTAGATGGCATAGCCTACTACACACCTAGGCTATGTGGTACTAAATCTTATAGGGACCACCATCATATATGCGGTCCATTGTTGACCGAAACATCGTTATGCAGTGCATGACAGTATAAAAAGATGTTATATGTTTGTGTGTGTATGTATATATATATGAAATGTGAGATATATAGATATAGATATCTGTACAGATAGATATAGATAGATACATATCTATATCTATCTCATATATATCTATATATCTATCTCATCTTCTTCATCCATTCATCCATTTGATGGACACTCAGAATCCTTTCATGTGTTGGCTATTGTGAATAATGCTGCAATGAACATGGGGGTGCAGATATCTCTTTGAGATCCCGATTTCATTTTGATATGTACCCAGAAGTGGAATTGCTGGATCATATGGTAGCTCTTTTTAAGTTTTTGAAGCAACTCTATGCTGTTTTCCGTAGTGGCTGCACCAATTTACATTCTCACCAATGGCACACAAGGCTTTCCTTTTCTCCACATCCTCACCAGCACTTGTTATTTCTTGTCTTTTTGATAATAGCCATCCTAACAGATGTGAGGTGATATCTCATTGTGATTTTTATTTGCATTTCGTTGATGATTAGTGATGTTGAGTACCTTTTCATGTATCTGTTGGCCGTTTGTAGGTCTTCTTTGGAAAAATGTCAATTTAGGTCTTTTGCCCATTTTTAGTCAAATTACTTGATTTTTTGCCATTTAATATATATTTTGAGTTATTTTATATGTCTATATATCTATATCTATAGAGAGAGTTCCTTATATGTTTCAGATGTTAACCACTTTCTCCCATTCCATAGGTTGCCTTTTCATCTTGTTGATTATTTCTTTTGCTGTGAAAAAGCTTTTTAGTTTGATGTAGTCCCACTTGTTTGTTTTTGCTTTTGTTGCTTGTGCTTTTGGTGTCATATCCAAAAGCTCATTGCCAAGATCAATGTCAAGGGGGTTTTACCATGTTTATTTGCTAAGAGTTTTATGATTTCAGGTCTTACATCTAAGCTATTAATCCATTTTGAGTTAATTTTTGTGAGTGGGTGCAATTTTATTCTTTTGCATGTGAATATCTAGTTTTCCCAGCCATTTATTGAAAAGACTATCTTTTCCCCATTGTGTATTCCTGGTTCTCTTGTCAAGTATTAGTTAGAGGTATATGCTTTGCTTTATTTCTGAGCTCTCATTTCTGTTCCATTGGTCTATGTGTCTGTTTTTATGCCAGTGCCATACTGTTTTGATTACTGTAACTTTCTAATATAGTTTGAAATCAGGAAGTGTGATGTCTCCAGCTTTGTTTTCTTTCTTGGGATTGCTTTGGCTATTTGGGGTCTGTTGTGGTTCCATAAGAATTTTAAGATTGTTTTTGTCTTTCTGTGAAAATTGCCATCAGAATTTTGATAGGAATTACATTGAATCTGTAGATGACTTTGGATAATATGGACATTTTAATAATATTAATTCTTCTGATCTGTGAACATGGGATATCTTTCTATTTGTGTCTCTTTCAATTTCTTTTATTAATATCTTGTAGTTTTCAGTGTATAAATCTTTCACCTCCTTGGTTAGATTTATTCCTAAGTATTTTATTGTTCTTGATGCTATTGTAAATGGGATTGTTTTCTTTATTTCTTTTTCTGATAGTTTGTTGTTAATGTGTAGAGACAAAACTGATTTTTGTGTGTTGATTTTATGTACTGCAACTTTACTGAATTAATTTGTTAGTTCTAACAGTTTTTTAGTGGAATCTTTAGGGTTTTCTATATATAAGATGAGGTTATCTATAGTCAGAGACAATTTTACTTCTTCCTTTCAGATTTGGATACATTTTATTTCTTTTTCTTGCCCAATTGCTCTGGCTAGGACTTCCAGTACTATGTTGAATAGGAATAGTGAGAGTGGGCACCCTTGTCTTGTTCCTGATCTTGGAGGAAAAGATTTCAACTTTTCACCATTGAGTATGATGTTACCTGTAGGCTTGTCTTATATGGCCTATATTATGTTGATGTCCGTTTCTTCTATATTCAACTTGTTGAAAGTTTTATCATGAAAGGATGTTGAATTTTGTCAAATGATTTTTTCTGCATCTATTGAGATGATCATATGATTTTTATCTTTCATTCTATTAATGTGATGTTAATTATATTATTATTAGTGAGTAGTACTTAAATAATGTTTTAAAAGACTTCATTTATATCAGTATTCTATATATACAAAGACACAAAAATGATCTCTCTATATTAAAATCTTTCTTTTTTGGTGAGGAAGATCAGCCCTGAGCTAATCTATTGCCAATCTTTCTCTTTATGCTTGAGGAAGATTGTCGCTGAGCTAACATCTGTGCCAATCTTCCTCTATTTTGTATGTGGGATGTTGCCAATGCATTGCTTGATGAGTAGTGTATAGGTACATGCCTAGGATATGAACCTGTGAATCCTGGGCTGCTGAAGCGGAGTGTGCAAATTTAACCACTATGCCACTGGACTGGCCCCTAAAATCTTTTTTTTAAAAAAACATGATTAATACAAAGATTTTCTGCTTAAGATGCAATTAGCTAATGTTTTGAAGTAAATAGGGTCCTTCATTCCTTCAAGTTAGTCAAGATTTCCTGATGAGAAAGATATTGTAACCGTGCAGGATGTTATTTGAGAAAGAAATGTGGAAAAAGAAGATCTTAGGGGCTGGCCCCATGACCGAGTGGTTGAGTTCACACGCTCTGCTTCAGCGGCCCGGGCTTTCACCAGTTCGGATCCCAGGTGCGGACATGGCACTGCTCATCAGTCCATGCTGAGGTGGCATCCCATATAGCACAACCAGAGGTACTCACAAGTAGAATATGCAACTATGTACTGGGGGGCTTCAGGGACAAGAAAAAAAAAAAGATTGGCGACAGTTGTTAGCTCAGGTGCCAATCTTTAAAAAAAGAAGATCTTATTTGTCAGGTCTTAAAACACATGCTTTCAAATTTAACTTTCAAATGTAATTTTCATTATGTTGAATTTTAACAGAGTATGACTTCAAATTTTTTATAGGTTTTTCTGTGGTTGTGCTTTAATAAGCACATGTCATTCTACTTTATTTTGCAATGTTGTGTTCTCTTTGGCACTAAATTATTCTTAAAACTTCTTTGAAATATCTTCTATACCTTGTAAATCATTCTTCCTTCAGAACTATATTAACACGTTTTAAAAAGACTTATTTATCTTATGTTTTCATAGTCTTCGGAAACATTTGATTAATTGGAGTTTATGACCAATACTGAAATGTATCAGCCACAAAACTAATTTTAAAAAACTGAACTTTATATAAAATTATAAAACCTAATGGCTCAGGTGAACATGTCCAATGTAATTCCCTTTCTGTTCCTATAAAAATAAAATAATTGAATTGCATGTAATAAATATTTGAAAAGGAGTGTTTGATGTGTTTTGAGTTCAGAGTTTCAGGAGAAGAGTAACATAAAAAGCTCCATTAAGCCAATATTCTTGGACCAGAACTACTCTACAATTATTCATCTGTATTTCTTGTGTGTTCCTAGAGTAAAAAATTGAACTTTTTAAGTAGTGAGTAGAATGCAGTTGAAATATTTGGTTGCCAAGGTGTTGAAAAATAATAAATCTGAGTGTTGATAACAAAATGTAATGGAAACTTCCATTTTTGTGCAGTTAAGGTATTTTCTACATACTCTCCTAACGACTACACCTTTGTGCCCTGTAACTCTTCTTAACATCTTGGATACATTCCCTACATGGCTAGGCCTTCATTCTGGAGAGTCAATATTCCAGAAACAGAACATCAAGGAAATACATCTGTCATGACATCAACACATTCTTGACCTGCTCTTTGAATTTCTCAAGTGAAAGACACTGTTAGTTGTTTCTACCTCTTCGGAGCAAAACATTTAACCTATTTAGATAATATAGAGATTCCCAAAAAACATGGTTTGTGAACCAGTGAGATGGCAGTAGTTCACAGCCCATCGCAGTATGGTCTTGTCCACCTGATGGTAGCTGGAATAAATGAAGAGCTGCTAATTCCTCTGTGCTGTCTGTGGCCAACTTTTACTACAGAATTATCCATGGGTGACTCTAGCTGTGGGTGTGGACTCTCACATGGAAAGAATATCAAGGGAATCAGTCTGACATTGAGTGTGTGCTGAAAAATACCCACATAAGTCTGCCTGGAGTCAGGGCTGCATTTGTTTATGTGTGTAGTTGTGTATATGAGAGTGTCTCTCCATTCCCAGAGTCTTAATTAACTGCTTCAAATATTTGTGGTGTGCTCTGAGACAACCCACGCATTTCCTTCATATGTGACAAGGACACAGCTTATGATGTCCTTCTGCTCTTTCACGCACTAATATCACAAGGGATAGTACAATTCATGGGAAAAATAGGTGTGAAGGAGCCCCAGATGTCTTCTGTAAGTTGCTCTGCTGGACTGTAGCCAACGCTATTTTCAAACAGTGGGGGGAACTGCATTTCTTAGAACAGGAATAACAAGAACGCTAAATGTCTTTCGATAGATAATAAAATATATTACTAACAGATAACTTACGTTTAGCGTTCCAGCCCCTTTTATGGTTATGATATAGAGAGGTAATATGTGCAAATTGGTTTACACTTAGTATATTGTGTTCAATAAGCGTTAGCTTCTGATAGTATTGTGTTGTGATAGTATTTTATTGTCAGTAATAAACTTAGTAGTAGTATAAAAATTGTGATGGTATTGTACAGCAGCCCCATGTACAATCTATACTGCATCAGATCTTTCTTGATTTCTACATAATATATTTTAAATGCCATTTAATGCAGTTGAAAGGATTTGGCTATGAATGTGTAATGTCTCTTTTTAAAAAAATTTTATTAATCGTCACTAATTTTCAGATTCAAAATCTCTGTAGTGATCTCCCTGTGGTTTTCCATGATTCCAAATGTTACTCTTTAACTGTGTTGGGATTTCTATGGACTCTTGCATTCGGAAGCCAAGTAACTGTGGAGGCTGAATTGGTGGCCGTTGCTCTTGAGACTTTTGCTAGTCCTCATCCCATCAGCATCAGTGTACCTGAGATACCCTCTCTTCTTCTTCCTTTTCTTTGGATTAAAGCAGTCCTTCTCATTTTTTTTCCTGGAGCGTGAAACTACAAATTCCCATGAGATCGCTGCTATATCGAAATGTTGGCAGCAGCTTGACTTTTCTTTCAAGTTGGATGTTCAATGATCAAATCATACATTAATTTTACTTTCCAGACCATAACAATCCCAGGTTTATTTTAGTATCCAAGAAACATTTCAATTTATATACCACCAAGTAAAATGAATTCTCCTGGGCTTTTCTCCTTTCTCTTTCTCTACCAAGACCTCTGTTTGAGGAGAATTTTCTAGCATATTCTCTAGAAACGCCCTGTTAACAATAATCCTTAAATGCATATTACACACCAGTACCTTTGAATGGCTTAGCTGAGCTGAATACCTAGTACATCTTGTGGGAAATGATGCACAGGACAGAGGAGTCTTTTTGGAGGAGATGTGGTATAAACTGGCTAGTGAGGAGGAGTTTGAGAGGGACAGTGACAGAGAAGAGAGATGGATGCTAGTTGGTCAGGGCAAATTGCTGCACATAAATGGGAAAAAGTCAGCATGAAAAAGGAATGCCATCCAGGATGGGGGTTGTTAATAAACTTCACTCTTTACAATTTTGCCTAAAATGCGTCTTTTCTGGTTCTGGTACCCTAATTGGGAGGACTCAAGGAGTTGATTCCTTAACCACAGAACAGAAAGATGACCTTTATTCCTCCTTCTTAAAAAAATAGAAAACAAAATTTTTACATAAATGTTTCCATAAATAGAATGTTTACATAGCATTACTAAATGCTTCATAACTTAGTCTTTCATTTTTTCTTCTTCTCTTAGTTAACAGTTTAAATTCTCTTTCTGTTCTTTTCTGCCTGTATTGCTCAGCCAAAACTTGTTGCCTCCTGGTTATCAGGAGATGGCGTGTTGTGTTTTTGTGCAGTGGCACAAACTGTTTTCTCCAATTGGCCATTGTTTTCTAGAGAGCCTGACTTATATTTACCAGAACTGGCACAGTCTGGCATTTAGGCCTGGATGCCACCTCTCCAAACTGATCAGATGACCTTCTGGCTGATTGAGGAGACGTGTTTTCTAGCGTGCTGCAGGAGAAGGGATGTGTGAGCATTATGCATCAGCAGCACCTAGCTTGATATTTTTCATGTTTCACTGTTTTTTTGCAATTAACGAAGATGCCAACTTTGCATTTGTTATGCTTTTTAAAATGCTTGATGAAAATTTCAAAACTAAAAGAAAAGGGAGCACTTAAAAGTAATACTCTGAAAATGAGTGTGGGTATAATCTCTTTATTAATACAGTTTGGTTTTTAAAGGAATCTTTCCATTTGTAAAACCAGTAGCAATATACGGTACATGTCTCTGTGAATCAGACTCTTGTAGATCCATTTTAAACAAGTTAGTAAAATTTATATTAAAATATGCACAATGCCAAGATATTTGCTATATCTTGTTTTTTTATAGGAGTAGAATTTGTTAACTGTTTTTCATATCATTTTATACTATAGTTTACTTATGATTATTTAAATCACAAACAACTTTTCAACATATTATCTTTAATCCTTAGGGAGGCAGAAGAATATTTTCATTTTTTCAGAAGAGAAAATGGTCCAGGGAGAAATTTTTGGAGCTAAAAACTGAACTAAGATCTTCTGACTTTTGTCCCCGCCCATGGGTTCTTGGCATCCCTGATCTTCCTGAGTCTCCAGATGCCATCTCTAAGTCCTGTCAGATGTGCCACCGGGCACTGGTTTTCCTTTTATCTGTGTGGTTTTCTTGGGTAACAGGAGCAGGAGGCTTTTCTGTGCTCTGTAGAGAGTGCACGATTTGCCTTGAAGAGACACCGTATCACGGAGTGGTTAAGACTATGGGCTCTGGAGCCGGCACTGGACTTCATTTAAGCCCCAGCTCTCCCACTTAGCAGCACTGTGACTCTGGCAAGGGGACTGCTCTGGGCCTCAGTGCTTTTCATCTGTATACTGAGAATAAGAAAGTGCCTGTCTCATAGGGATGTGGTGACAACTGAATGACTGAACATATGTAAAGTGCCAAGAAGAGTACCTGCACAGAGTGAGCACTTTCTATGTTGTACTGTTATTATCATTACTTAAGAATTGCAGTTTTCAAAGTGGATGTGACTTCATTTTTCAACGTCCAGAGGGAACGCATGTCTACACTGTCAAAACTAGTTCCCAAAATTCTGCTGGTGTAGTGAATATTTTTCCCTTAGAAAATCTATCTCTAGCTGACAGATTGTTTGTTCTCTAGTCTTTAGTCTTCGTCTAAATTATAAACATAGTATGTGGAATAGGCTGCTGAACAAGAGGGAGAAGACCTGGACTTTTGTCCCAGCTCAGTCATTAACCAGCTATGACCTTGGGTCAGTCATTTAACGTCATCGGGCTCAGCTTCTTTCCTCCTCGTGAGAAGGCTAGACTACAAGATTTCCAAGTTTACTTCTAAAACCCCATTCCATGACTTAGCCTTTCTCCGAGTCTCCACTGTGTAGAAGAACTTTCCAGCAAAGGAGGTTACACTGAACCTCCATGTCCTCCCCTATCATCCTTCACAGTTTCGGGGTCGTTCGGTCAGGCAGTGCCGTGAGAATGGAGAGGAGGGAGGGAAGGAACTGCTTCCTCTTTTGTCTGCACTAGCAAAACATGTTCTGGCTTCCCCACACTTGGTCCTTCATGCCCCCGGGCCAGCGTCAGCACATACACTCGATCATTATAACGATCAACTAAAATAAGAAATAAAAATAATGGGAAAAGCTGTTTCTTGGGCCCTAATGTAACTGACAGCTGGTGATTTCCTGTGATCCTTGTTTGCTTTTTGTTTTGATTGACATGCTGAGCCTCTGGAGCCTCTCTTTCTCCATCAGGCAGATGGGAACATTGTCCTCAGGATGATGGGAAAGACAGAAGGAATGTCGGCAATTAATAATTTATCAAAAGGCAGATTGCAAGGATAACCCAATAGGTAAAAAACGAGCTCATAAGGCATGTGATGTACTTTAAAGGAGATGTTTTGCTTTGTAAGCTCTTGGACACTGAGGGGCTGATGTAATTTTCAGTTTTTTAAGGAAGAGCTTCTTTGCTTGTTTTCTCTCAAGCCTAGGAATGCTGGACCTGGGTGGGACAGGGCTGCAGTAGTGTGTGAAGTCTCAGACCACAGTGATGGAAGGGCTGACTGTGCTTGGCACATTCGGAGCAGGGTCCCCCTGAGGCGGTTCCCTACTACAGGAATCTCAGGGGTCTGCTGGTAACCAGAGAGCCGATCAAGAAGTTTGAGGTCTTCGGCTTAAAGAGCAAAGACCGTCAATAATGCTAGGAAAGAACCTTGGGCTCAACCTTGGAAAAGCGAGCTTTCGAGTCTGGGTCTGTTTTCTCACTGAGTAACAGCACTGAAGCTGTGGAGTGATGTCTCTCAGGATATGTCTGGCCCATAACTCTCTTCTTTGGTGTATATTTCTGCCTGTTTGTAGGGCCAAGGAGATCTGTTGAAGAATGCCAAGAACGAAGCTATAGAAAACATGAAGCAGATCCAGCTGGCGTGCTTGTCTTGTGGACTTAGTAAAGCCCCCAGCAGCGGCACCGAGGCCAAGAGCAAGCGCAGCCTGGAAGCCATAGAGGAGAAGGAAAGTGGAGAGGAGAACGGGAAGCTGTGACCCCGGGCAGGTCACCCGTCCTTCCTGTCGTGGACTCTGGTTTTTCTTTCTTGTTTTCTTTCTTTAAGCTTTTTAAAAGTTCACAAAAAGATGCCCTCTGTGGGGTGTTGGACATAAACAGATATTTTCACAGTGTCAGTATTTTATCGTAGTTAATTTATCTAAGTTAAAATCTTTAGTAACAGTTTTAAATTCTGAGGTGTGTGTACACACCCATGTATGGATGTGGGTGGAAGTGTGTGTATGTATATGTGTGTGTGTGAGAGAGAGAGAGAGGGAGAGACAGAGAGAGAGAGAAAAAGAGAGAGAGGGAGAGAAAGAGAGAGAGAGAAAAAGAGAGAGAGGGAGAGAGACTGTTAAAATCTATTATGTGTTGCATTATTCATTAGTAAGTTATTACTTATCATTTGGGGACAAATTTGTTAATCGAAATCCTAAAGAGCACTTACTATAACCTGTTGCTGTGTTTAATTTTACTTCTCTACATTTGTCATTTAATTTAGAGATCTTAACATAGCTTCTTATTGAAGGAAGCCAAATTTACCAATGCATAGATGCTTTGATAGATTAAATGTAGATTAGGAAAAGTCCTAAAAATCACAGTAGAAACAAAAGTGAATGAAAGATAAACAAATGATCAGAATTTCTGAAAAGATCAGCAAAGTCATTTATTTCTTCAGTTAGTGAACTCTTTAAAGTATTTATTAAATAAAATCAATTTTTAGAAAGTTTTCTGTAGTTGTTTTCTAAACAGATATGATTTCAAAGGAAAAGCTGATCATAAGTGAATTTATTTACCCACCACTGTGGTACTCTGAAAGACTGAGAACTCTGTTGTAATTAGGGTTTTGGTGTGACAATAAGACTCAGTTATAAAATTTCAGGGTTGAGATTTGTGGGAAGGTCTCATTCTTCCAAACTGGGAGTCTAGCATTTGTTTTCTTTAACAGACATGGCAGCTCGGAGGTTTTGGCTTTGCTCAAATTTAATTTAGAGTACTAAATTTAAAACATTGTTCAAATAATACCATAGCACATTGAGCTGATAGAAGTTCTGTGGGTCGGATAACATCTTCATGATGGTTTAAGAACTAACTGATTACAAAGCATCTGTGATATGACTTTAACATGTGAAGAAAAACATACACACAAAAGAAGCAAATGATTCATTAGGGTACATTTATAATTGCATCCAGATCATTTTTACCCTAATTTCTTCATGAAGTGCTTGAGTGTAATATGTTTGTTACCTCCAACAGAACTAAATGTTCTATGATTATGAAAATATATTTATTTAAAACATTGCTTTTATTTTGAAAAGCTTCTTAATTAATTTGATTAACAAATACGTGAATTTGGGGGAACATAGGGAAGATAATTGTTGAAATTTTGCAAATATAAACATCTTATATATAGCTATCGTGTTAAGTTATTTCTGACTTCTTAACACTATTATGTTCATGTTGCACATTACTGAAAGAGTAAAGATATGAAACAACACTTTTATTGTTCTCTTTTATTGTGAATTAATTGAAAAATGAAAGATAAAGAAAATGGGTTATTATATCAAAGATATCTTAAAGAGTATGATATTTTTATGGACCAGATATGATGAAATTTCTCCTTTGGTTTAAAACTGGGCACTTGGGGAAGTACCTGAGCTCATTTTAAGGTAGGTTTCTGATGATACTGCAATAGCCTGAAAAAATATCTTGAGCTTCCATTATCCTTAACCTGCATGGTTGAAGGAATAGTGGAATGGAGGTTTCTAAGTCCCTTATGTTGAAAAAGAGGTGATATAGTCAGAAACAAAAGCTACCATACATCGGCCAGTTGGTTGGCTTCACCTGTGGACCTCTTTACTTCCCTGCATTCACTTGGTGAAATCATTGCCTTTTCTGGTGATAGAGAGAGATGGGAAGAGAAGATCAAGGCAAACTCTCAAAGAATATTTATTCATTTCTTTACTTGACGGTCAAATCCAATCCATGAAAGTGGCTTCCCTAGTTTATTCCATTTGTCCTGGAGCTCCACCCACACTAAGGACCTATCCGAATCTTCTTGAGAACATGATATGGATTCCACCCCATCTAAGGCTACTTCTGGCAAAGAGTTGCCAGCTGTTCTCTGCTCCGTTGCTTTGAGTATCATTGCTAGATAGGGAGTGAGGTGTGGGGCAGGAAGGAGCTTTAGATTGTGACAGTAGAGAAGTTGCAAGGGAAAAGGTCCTGATGATGGTCTTGCCTCTGGATGGAATAGCAAAAACACACAAAACTTTTTACGTTATTACAGTCTGTGAGTGTCTGTCTCCTTACCAGGCTTGAACTGAGGTAGAAAAAGCCCTCTTCTATGCACAGTTTATGGGTGAGAAAGCTCAAGGCCATTGGCATCGTATATGGAAGAATTGACTTTGAATTCTAGTCTGTCTGATTTTATGCGCAAGAGTATTTATTCAGTGATTTTGACTTTTAATTTAATTCTCAAAATTTTAAAGTAAACTATTAACTTTTTTCTTTATAACCACAAGTGAAAAGAAGTTTATTGCATTTTCTGATACTAAAATACTAATGATCAGTATAAAAATGCAGAAAGAGAGAAATGTTTAAAAAATAAAAATCACCTGCTATTAACATTTAGATTTATACACCTTCAGACACTGTTTAGAGTTTATACATACATGTAAATAAGCTTTCATTTTTAACAAAAATGAGGTCATGTTATACAAACTATTTTGTAACAGGCTTTTTACAACAATAAAAATGCTACATCATGGCTCTCTTTCTATGTCAATAAACATGTATGTACATTGGAGTGCTCAGCCTTTGAATTGCATCTAGTCCATAAATGACATATT
This sequence comes from Equus quagga, assembly GCF_021613505.1. NCBI lineage: Eukaryota > Metazoa > Chordata > Mammalia > Perissodactyla > Equidae > Equus > Equus quagga. The sequence goes on along the minus strand of NW_025798627.1, from coordinate 2,043,591 downwards.
TTATTTGGCCACTGAATCTTTAAAAAAAAATTTTAAACAATAAACAGCTTTTAAAAATCAGGAGATTTCACATAGAAAATATGATTTTCGACTTCTTTTAAAATGTTGGGTATTATGACAACACCAGACACCCCCTCTTCTTACTTGGCATCAATTAATTGGAGCTGCCGTCTCCAAAAGGGGCATGTGCTGTCCAGTTTGCCAAGAGCCTCTTCATTCCTTTATGTTACATCCTGCCCTTCTGGACGTCTTGGGTGATGATCCTTGATCCAACTCATTATTTATAATACTGGCAATGTCTTAGATGGATTATTATATTTAACCAATTCCCTATTGTTAGACTTTTCTCTCCTAATTTCTTGTTATATAAGCACTGCAGTGATGAAAATCCATTTTTGCAAAGTTTTACAACTCTTCCTTTAGGATAAACTTTTAGAAGTAGAATTATTGGGTGAAAAGATACATATATTTTTTAGGGATTTTGAGATACATTGCCAAATAGTCTCCAGAAAACTTGTCCACTTTAAATTCCCACCAGGAGTTTATGAGAGTGCTCAAATCTTGGCTAATACCAAATTTATTTTTTCTTATTGTCATCTTTGCCAATCTACTTGGTTAAAAAATCTTATTTCTCTTTATCTTTACTCTCTAGTGAGATTGAACATGTTAGTATGTTCACTGACTATAAAAAATCTCCTATAGATTCTCTATTTTTGTTTTCTGCTCACTTTTGGGTAAGGGTGGTAAATGTTTATCTTTTTATTATCTATTTTTAAGAGACATTTGCTTAATGAGAATCTTAACCCTGTATTTGTCATATGTATTGCTAATGTTTTTTGATGTACAGATCCCTAATTTAAGTTATAATTTTTTTCCTTTGTGGTTGGTGTTAAGACGTCTTTGCCTTTCTATGCTCGTGAAGATATTTTCTTATATTATCTGCTAGTAGCTTTCTTGGTTTTCACATTTAAATATGCAATCTCCCTAGAATTGATTTTTGTGTATAGTGTAAGATAGAGGTCCAATTTTATTTTTTCCCAACATGGATAATCAATTGACCCAGTCCATTTATTGTAAAGATAAATGTCCTTTGTCCATGCCTCTGTAGTGTCACATTTTCCTTGTGAAAAATGAAGCACCCATGTCTGTGTGTGTCTATTTCTGGAATCTATTTGGTTATGATGGTCTGCGTCTGTCCTGGCAACATTACTGCGCTGTCTTCATTGCTATAGCTTTATAATGTTTTGATATCAGAGAGTGTAGGCTTCCCACTTCTCTTCTTCAGCATTTTCTTGGTTATTTTTGGCTCTTTGAATTTCCATATAAATTGTAGAATCAGCTTGTCAATTTCTATCAGACACCTGCTGGAATTTTGATTGGTCTCACATTGAATGTATATATCATTTTGGGGAGTTCTGACATATTTACATTATTGAGTATTCTAACCCATTCACATGGTGTATTTCTCTATTTATTTAGGTCTTATTTAATTTCTCTTACTACACTTTTATAGATTTCTGTGTAAAGCCCTTGCACATCTTTCATTAGATTCATTCCTAGGTTTTTGATGGTTTTCATGCTATTAGAAATAGTAACATTTTAAAATTCAAATTTTCAAATGCTTATTTATGGGATATAGAAAGTACAATAGATTATTTTATGATGGCTATATATAATGTGAAATTGCTAAATTTACTTGTTAATTTTAATTATCTATATATTATTCTGGATTTTATAGGTATACAATCCTGTTATCTGCAAATAATGACAGTTTTTTTTCCTTTCTGATCCTTATACATTTTATTTATATGTCTTATTGATTTTTCTTGCTTTGTTGAACTGGTTAAAATTTCCAGTACAATATTCAATAGAAATGATGTTAATGAACATCCCTTCTCATTCCCAATCTCAGAGGAAAGCTTCCAATATTTCATCATTATTATGATGTTTACTCTGGGTTTTGGAGATTGTGCTGGGGAGTTTAAAAGTTTTTAAATGCAATTTCTGCCACTTATAAAGAGATAAAACTATAAAACTCAGAAGAAAATATAGGAGTAAATTTTGTGATCTTAGGTTAAGATCATGAATTTTAGATATGACACCAAAAACACAAGTGACAAAAGAAGAAATGAGATTGGACTTCATCAAAATGAAAAACTTTTGTACTTTAAAGGACACCATCAAGAAAGTGAAAAGACGATCTACAGAATGGGTTTGCAAATTATATATCTGATAAGGGACTGGCATCCAGAATATATAAAAAACTACTACAACATCGTAAAAAGAAACCCAATTTTAAAAATGGACAAAAGATCTGAATAAACATTTCTTCAAAGAAGATATACAAATGGGCAATAAGCATATGGAAAGATGCTCAATCTCGTTAATTGTAAGGAAAATTTAAATCAAAACCCCAATAAGGGTCTGTCCCAGTGGCATAGTGGTTAAGTTCACATACTCTGCTTCAGTGGCCACGGTTTGCCAATTTGCATCCCAGGCACAGACCTATACATGACTTATCAAGCCATGCTGTGGCGGTGTCCCACATACAAAATAAGGAAAGATGGGCACAGATGTTAGCTCAGGGCTAATCTTCCTCAAAAAAACAAACAAAAAAACCCCCAAACTCCCACAATGAGATACCATTTCACATCCACTAGGATAGCTATAATAAAAAAGACAGATAATAACAAGTGTTAATGAGGATGTGGAGAAATTGGAATTTTACATACAGCTGGTTGGAATGTAAAATGGTACAGCTGCTTTGGAAAACAGCCTGGCAGTTTATCAGAAGGTTAAACATAGTTACCATGTGACCAGTAATTCTACTCTTAGGTATACCCAAATGAAATAAAACATATGTCCACACAAAAACTTGTACACAAGGGTTCATAGCATAATTATTCATAATAGTGAAAAAGTGGAGACAATCCAAATGTCCATCAACTGGTGAAAGGATAAACAAAAACAGTATATCTATACAATGAATTATTCAACAGTAAAAAGAAAGGAAGTACTGATACATGCTACAACATGAATGAACCTGGAAAACATTATGCTAAGTGAAGGAAGCCAGGCACAAAGGCCACATACTGTATGATTCCATTTATATGAATTTCCTATAACAGGCAAATCTCTGGAGACAGAAAGTACACTAGTGGTTGCCAGGGGCTGGGAGGAAGTGGAATGGGGAGTGACTGCTAAGGGGTAAGAGGTTTCTTTTTGGTTTCTTTTTTGATGAAAACATTCTGGAATTAGATAGTGGTAATGGTCACCCAACTTTGTGAATGTACTAAAAAATATTGTGCAGTCTAAAAGGGTAAATTTTATGGTATATAAAGTATCAGTAAAAAAAGTTATAAAAAAAGAAATATAAAGAGAAAAGAGAATTTACATAATGAGCCAGTGAATAGTGAAATAACTCCAAGAAGTCTAATATATATGCAATTGGAGAGGGAGGGAGAGAAAAAATATTTGAAGAAGTAATGACTGAAAAAACCTCTTATTCTTTTATGAAAACTATAAACCCACAGATCCAAGAATCTTTAAAAAAATCTCAAGGACAAGAATCATGAGGGAAACAACTAAGGCACATCATAATCAAATCAAATTGTTCATAAGTAGTGATAATGAGAAAATCTTAAAAGTAGACAATGAAATATGACATGTATGTACAAAGAAAACAAGAAAGACAACAGATTTATTATTGTACACCATGCAAGTGAGATGACAATGGAGCAACTTTCTTTGAAGTACTGAAAGAGCAGCAAAAACTTAACCCTAGAATTTTACACCTAGAAAGTACCATCAAAAAATAAAGGTGGCATAAAGACTTTCAGAAGCTGAAAGACTTTATCACCAGCATGCCTGCACTGCAAGAAGTGTTAAAGGAAGATGTTGTGACTTTGTTAAATTATCATTGTTCTAAAGGAACGAGACAAGAGTGCCCACTCTTGCCACTCCTATGCAACATAATATTGGAAGTTTTGGCCAGAGCAATTAGGCAAGAAAAAGAAATAAAAGGAATCTAAATTGGAAAGGAAGAAGTGGAACTCTTGCTGTTTGCAGATGACGTGGTTCTGTAGATAGAAAACCCTGAAGAATCCATGAAAAAACTGTTAGAAATAATCAACAATTACAGCAAAGTTGTAGGGTACAAAATCAATTTTAAAAAATCACTTATGTTTCTATACACTAACAACAAACTAGCATAAAGAGAAATTAAGAATACAATCCCATTTACAATCGCAACAAAAAGAATAAAATATGTAGGGATAAACTTAACCAAATAGGTGAAACCCCTGTACACTGAAAACTATAAGACATTATTGAAAGAAATTGGAGAAGAAATAAAGAAATGGAAAGATAATCCATGCCCATGGATTGGAAGAATAAACATAGTTAAAATGTCCATACCACCTAAAACAATCTACATATTCAATGCAATCCCAATCAGAATCCCAATGACATTCTTCATAGAAATAGAACAAAGAATCCTAAAATTTATATGGAATAACAGAAGACCCTGAATAGTCAAAGCAATCCTGAGAAAAAAGAACAAAGCTGGAGGCGTCTCAATCCCTGACTTCAAAATATACCACAAAGCTATAGCAATCAGAACAGCATGGTACTGGCACAAAAACAGACACACAGATCAATGGAAGAGAATTGAAAGCCCAGAAATAAAATCACACATCTATGGAAAGTTAATCTTTGACAAAGGAGCCGAGAACATACAGTGGAGAAAGAAAAATCTCTTCAATTGATCGTGTTGGGAAAACTGGACAGCCACATGCAAAGGAATGGCAGTAGACCATTATCTTCACCAGACACAAAAATTAACTCAAAATGGATTAAAGACTTGAATGTAAGACCTGAAAATCATAGAAGAAAATATAGACTGTACACTATTTGACATTGGTCTTAGCAGCATCTTTTCAAATACCATGTCTACTCAGTCAAGGGAAACAAAAACAAGTTAACAAATGGGACTACATCAGACTAAAAGTCTGCTGCATGGCAAAGGAAACCATGAACAAAATGGAAAGACAACCCACCAACTGGAAGAAAATATTTGCAAATTATTTCTGACAAGGGGTTGATCTCCAAAATGTATGAAGAACTCATACAACTCAACGATGAAAAAACAAACAACCCAATCAAAAAGTGGACAGAGGATATGAGAAGAGATTTTTCCAAAGAAGATATACAGATGGGCAACAGATATATGAAACAGTGCTCAACATCACTAATTATTAGGGAAATGCAAATCAAAACTACAATAAGATGTCACCTTACAGTGGTCAGAATGGCTATGATTACCAAGACAAAAACTACAAATGTTGGAGAGGATGTGGAGAAAAGGGGACCCTCATACACTGCTGGTGGGAATGCAAACTGATGCAGCCACTATGGAAAACAGTATGGATATTTCTCAAAAAATTAAACGTAGAAATACCATACGATCCAGCTATCCCACTACTAGGTATTTATCCAAAGAACTTGAAATCAATGATCTAAAGAGATTTATGCACCCTTATGTTCATGGCAGCATTATCCACAATAGCCAGATGTGGAAGCAACTCAAGTGCCCTCTACAGTCCTAAGTGTTTATGCAGCTAATATCAGAACTTCAAAACACATGAGGCAAAAACTGATAGAGTTGCCAGGAGAAATATACAATTACACAATTAGAGTCGGAGTTTTCAATATACGTGGCTCAATAATTGATAGAACACATAGAAAACAATTACGGATATAGGAGATTTAAATAATATGATCAACTACCTTGACATAATTGAGAACACTCAGCTCAGCAGAATACACATTTTTTTTAAGTGTACGTGAACATTTACCAAGATAGGCTACCTTCTGGATCATAAAACAAGTCTCAATAAATTTAAAAGGATTAATGTTGTACAAAGTGTGTTGTTTGACTCCAAAGAAATTAAATTGGAAATCAACACTAGAAAGATCTTTGGAAAATCTCCAAATATTTGAAACCTAAAGAAAGTACTTCTAAATAACTCGTTAGTTAAATCAAAAAGAAATCAAAAAGAAAATCAGAAAGCATTTTGAACATAAATGACAAATCGTCAAAATTCATGGGATGACACTGAACCATACATAGGAGAAATTTATAGCAGTTAATACTACAGAAATGAAGAAAAGAAGAAAGTTCCGTATTAGAAAAGAAGTTCTCAAACCAAAAATCTCAGTTTCAGTCTTAAGACACTAGAAAAAAGAAGAGAAAATTAGATTCAAAGTAGGAAAAAGGAAATAAAGATCAGATCAGAAATGAATGAAGTAGAAAACAGAAAAACAATAGAGAAAAATCAATAAAACCGAAAGCTGGTTCTTTGGGAAGATCAAGAAAATTAGCAAACCTCTAGCCAAACAGATGAGGAAAAAAGAGAAGACATAAATTACCAGTATCAGGAATGAGTAAGGTGACGTCAATACAGATTTTAAGGATATTAAAAGAATAACAAGGGAATCTAAAAATTTTAGGCCTATAAATTCTACAACTTCTGTGAAATGCGTAAATTCCTTGAAAGACACAAATTGCCACACCTCAAAACAATTATAATGAGTAAAAGAAGTCAGACAAAAAGTACATACTTTATATTCAATAATAGACATTTTTGGAAATGCAAACTAATGAATACTGACAGATGAGTAGTTGTCTTGGGGACAGTGGAGTGGGGAGGGTGGGATTGCAAAGTGGCACAAGGATACCTTTGGGGATGATGTATATGTTCGTTATCTTGATTGTGGTGATGGTTTCACATGTTGTGCGTAGGTCAAAACAATCAAACTGTATACTTTCAATATGTGCAGCTTACTGTATGGAATTATACCTCAATGAAGCTCTTAAAAAGCACAGTAGTGTCTACATTACTAACAATTTTGAGATAGCTCTATTTATATTTATAAATAAACTTTCCCCTGCCTGTATATGGTTTCTTTTTTCCTTTGATGTTCAAGATGCTGCCTTTGTGTATGTTCAGATAGTTCAGTTTTATTTTTATTTGGGAAATATTGACTTTGTAGAGTTAGGGGTTTTTTTAGCTTGTAAAAGCTTTCGTTTTGCGTTTTTGTGTGTGTGTGGGAGGGGGTTAGAGACATATTTGCTTTTGTGTGTCTGCTCAAGTCTCTTCAGGAACAGCAATCAGTCATATCATCATCTTATTGATACCAAGCAATGGGCTCGCTCTGCTAGCTGCCGCCTGAGCCAGTCAATCACGACGGCTTAGGGATCAACAAAGGAGGTTTTAATTCGATTAGCTGGCATAATTGGGAAGACGGCAGACAAATGTCTCAAAAAGACTCATCTTCAAGGATTACAGAATCTTGAGGCAGCTATATAGGGAAAATGGGCAGTAAGGAAGGGGTTTCCTTCAGGTATGGTTGACTCCAGGGTCTTTTATTATTCCATTCTTCTGTCGGCTGTGATGCATAACTTGTAGGTGTGTTTCCTGCCTGTGGTCAGTCTGCTCCTGGAGAGAAACTCATAGAACAAAGTTTTTGTTTATCAAGCTATTGGGGAGTACATATGTAAGCAGAGGCCATAAATCAGGAGAGCATGTGAATTTTTTAGAGTACATCCAGAGCAGCGAGTCCAGAGCACAGAGGAGGGGCTGGGGCCATTTAGCTTAACAAGTTGGCCTCACTATGCTCACTTACAATTTCCTCTCCTTCATCTTTTCTGTAATCATGTTATTTTTATGCTCTTTTTATTGTATCCTGGGAGATTTTCTCGTGACTTTCCTTTACAACAAAAATTCCGTTTTATACATTGTCAATTTTGCTGTTTAATATTTGATCCTGTTTTTCACTTCAAAGTGTTTCTTCTTTCTATCATTCAGCTCTTTATTCAAATTGCTCCTTGCCTCTCAGACAGCTTTTTCCCCTTTTCTTCTATTTTCTGATCACAACTTAATAGTTAACATTTACTGTGTCTTCTATGTACCAAGAACTGTGCGCAATGCTCCGTGCATGATGTCATTTAGGTCTGAAAACGGTCTTAGAGATTGACATTGCTATAATTCCCATTTTAGAAGGGGGAAACTGAGGCTTCGAGTATGTTCAGCTATCTATTGCTGCATAACAAATCACTCTAAAACCTAGCAGTTGAGGAAATCAAGTCCGTTTATTTTGTTCACCTATCTGCCTCTGAGGTAGAGTTTAACCGGGGTACCCATCTCTGTTCCACTCAGTGTCAATTGGGATGATTTGAAGGCTAGGGGCTGGAATAATTTGAAGACTTGTTCCCACCTGTAGATGGTAGGTGATGCTGGCGGGCTGTTGGCTGAGACCTTAGCTGCAAGACCCACGGGCGAGCCAGGACGAAGCTGTATCACCTTTTATGACCAGCCTTGTAAGTCACACAGTGCCATTTCTACCACATTATATTCATTGACGTGGCTGCAAAGGCACGTGGAGTGTCAGGGAGGAGGGGTGCGGTAGACTTCCACTAGTGATGAGGTCTAAGGGTCTGAGGGAGCGTGTGGAACCGGAAACGCTGCCGTTACCATTTTTGGAAATTTTCATCTTCCACAGAGAAATTAAGTAATTTTCCCAAGGTCACATGATAATGATGGAGCAAGATTTCTCATTTCATAGAAATCAGGTCCTTGAATTTCACTGAGTGTAAAAGAGATGCTATCTCAAATTTTCTTACAAATTTATATGTATGATCTTCCATACCTCTTGGCATGTTCCTTTGTGTTATAGGGATTTTTATTATGATCTTTACTTTTACATTATGAAATATTTTTATAAATCCATACTGATTTTCTTTTCTGATTACTCTTATCCAAGCATTTTGTTTTCTTAAGAAATGGCACAGGGGTTGGACCGTGGCTGAGTGGTTAAGTTCACGTGCTCCGCTTCAGCAGCCCAGGATTTTGCCGGTTCAGATCCTGGGCACCGACATGGCGCTGCTCATCGAGCCATGCTGAGGTGGCGTCCCACATGCCACAACTAGAAGGACCTACAACTAAAAAATATATATATATACAACTATGTACCCAGGGGCTTTGGGGAGAACAAGGAAAAATAAAATCTTTAAAAAAAAAAGGCATTGAGTTTATTCTTGCTAGATTTCCTCACTTTTAGCTTCAATGTTGTTAAAACCCTTATGTAAAATTTAAGCGAAGAACTGAATCTTTGCTCTTAAGCTGCAGGGTCTCATGTTACCTATTAGTGATCAGATTATCTTGGGGTTAAGGCCTTGATACTGAGCAAGGACTCAAGTGTTCCAATTTCTAATAAAAAGACAACTTTGTGGTAATAAAAGGGAATGATTTTATGTGTTTTTATTCATTTTATTGCTAAATGCTGTAGTGTTTTGTTTTGCAACATTCTTACGTTTTGTGACAGGTTTTATAGTGCCCATTCGTCTGTTGGGGAAACCAAGGCAGATTCCTTTGTCCAGGGGGCCTACAAGTTATACTTACCAGCTCTCAGCTTGGTGACTTTTCATTTCTCCACAGCTATTTTAGCAGTGTCTTGTCAACAAGATAGAAGAAAGTGGACTAGCAGGTCATGGTCGATTGAAGCTTAAACTGAAGGAAGTTCCAAGGATGCAAAGGCAGGAATTTCTTCACATTTTCATCACAGTGAACATGTTACTGGCATCGTGGTGGCATTAGGACTTCTAGGTTCCCAATTGTTTATATTTCCCAAGGCCCTAATTGGAATGTATATTAGAATGTGTCGGAATATATATATATGTGAAAATAGATATGAATATGTATTTTATATAGCTATTTTGTTTGTTTGGAGATTGGTAGATTTGATGCTGCTGTACTAACTTTTTGTGTCTGCATTTGTCCATTTCCAAGTGTGCTGTATAAATATTGTCATCTCTCCTGTACAGTCTCTTTATGAAATATAATGCATAGATGTTTAGATTTGAGGATTGCTGAAGCAAACAAACATACTCACAGCCCCTGGCACATTGCTTAGTAGTCTGTTTTATCTGTCTTTTATTTATGTAACCACAGATTTCAGTATTTCTCAACAAGGAATTCACAATTACTTGATGGATCAAACAAACCACTGACATGGGAAAGTATAACAATAGCTTTTACAAGAATGTTGTACAGCGCTTCTTATCTCTAAAGAAAGCAACGAGGCACAGCTGAATGGAAAAGAATGCTATTCAAATAAAATCTCAAGGGCATTGTAACTGTTCAAAGATTAGAGGTTTTGCTCAGCAGCTAATATTAGTGTCCTATTTTTTGAAAGTTCTGTTTATCTGTTTTACTTAGAAGATGCAGCTGCTGCTAGTCAGCACATACTGTAGAAGTTACTTGACCTTGTAGGCTGGAGGGTCTGGATTTCAGACTTTCTGCACAGTGCCCTTCAGTGTACCCATACCCAGGACACCACGTGTTCTGATTTTCCCTCATGAAGTCCAATCCTGCCGGGCCTGTGGGGCCAGGAGAATAGAGGAATCCTAGCACTGAAACCATAGGGTCAAGTTTCAGTGCACAGTAACCATGAAGGCCTTTATTCCTTTTGGGAGAGCAACAGGAGGACACATGGGGGAAAGGTCTAGAATTATGATTAAAGGCTAACCTTCAAAACCTCTTCTCTTTTCGGGGCCGTCTTCCTTCTGTTTCCCCGCCACACACTGGATGTTTTCCTGTTTCTGTGATTTGTTCATTGATTCCTTCTTGGGCTCAAATTTTCAATTAGCCTTTCAAGCAAGAGAAACACCAATCTCTCTGGAAAATTTTTAAAAATCTCACCCGCAGGCCACCAGGCAAAGATAAATCAACTAACACTCTGAGTTTGCTCCTTGACCAAATCAAACCCGCTTTTACCGTTGTACCGTCTTCATTTGATTTGGACTCCTGTGTACCATTCGCACTGCTCACTCGTTACCTCTTCTGTTTGCTCAGAGAAGCTGTGTTGCCCATACAGCAGATGTTCCACAGCAGACTGTCCTCCACCGTGGAAACAAAGGGCTTTCGCACCAAAGCTGTATATTTTAGCAGTCACCAAATTAGGAGGGTTTTCTTTTCTTTTTTTTTTGGTTGAAATAACACAATGGATTTCTTTACTATCAATTAATTTCTCTGTGCCATCTGTTCAACTGAGTTGTGAGAAGGAATTCAACATGACAATTTGAGGAATATAATTCTGCTATTTTAAAAAATTGTAAGGAATATGTTTTTAAAATTGGTTTCTATATTTGTTCATTTGTTAATAGTGTCAGATTTTACCCCAATTTTTGTGTATAGAACATTTTGATACCTCTGAGATTTAAAATAAATTTATGAGTAAGAAAATAGTGTTCACTAATTCTATCCTTCTTGAACAGTTTCTAAATAATCATGAAAAATATATTCCACAGATAGATAAAGCTTTATGGATTATGAGCTCATTCTTCTGTCAGTGATGAATAGATTATGTTCTTTTCTCAAAGTATGTGCAAGGAATCATAAGATGGCAATACCTCTTTGTCTCAAATTACAAAATAATGCTTTATTCCCTTTTATAGTCACAAACATGTCTGCCATTGTGACTAGGAGAGGTTTAAAGTCAAATTATCATGTAATAGTCTTGATTTCTCAACCCCCCTGACCCCCTTACCACCTGTTTTTCCCTGTCTTTTTCCTTCCTACTAAATAGCATCACCATCTCCCCAGGAACTTCAGCAAAAATCCCGGAGGGCCATCTCCATTCTACTCCTTCTGTCACACTCCTATATAATCCATAACCAGTGCCGTTAGCCACTTCACACAAATAGATCTAGAATCTTCCTGCTCCCTTCCATCTCTAATTCTTTCACCTACATCCACTATTGTCTTGCCAGGATTATTGAAACAGCTTCCAAGTAGACCCTTTAGTCTATTTTTCTCCACAGTAGTCAGAATGAATGAAAAAACTATATGTATGCATATATCTGTATGTGTATATATGTTTATGTATGTGTGCATAGATCTCTCTCTCTCTCTATATATATATTATATATAGAGAGATATATATCTCTATATAGGTATATGATTTAGATATGTATTTATATAGAGATATATATGATATGTATCTATAGAGAGAGATATATATAACTGTATCACGTTTCTACTTAAAACCCTCCAATAGCTTCTGAGTGCACTTAAAACCCAAATTCCCAGCCAAGAGCCTCATGACCTGTAAGTCTGGACTCTTCCAACTCACTACCTGTTATGGACTTCATGTTCGTGTCTCCTCAAAATTTCTGTGTTGAAACTCTAACTAATGGGATAGTATTAGAGGTGGGCCTTTGGGAGGTAATTAGCTCTAGACGAGGTCATGAGGGTGGAACCACTGTGATGGAATTGGTGTCCTTATAAGAAGAGAGAAAGACCAGAGCTCGCTCTTTTCCATCATGTGAAGATACAAGAAGATGTCTACAAACCAGGAAGAGAGCCTTCACGAGAAACCGAATTGGCCAGCACCTTGGTCTTGGACTTGCCGGCCTCCAGAACTGTGAGAAATCAACGTTGTTTAAGCCCCCCAGTTTCTGGTATTTTGTTATGGCAGCCCGAGCTAAGACCCTGCCCTCGTTTTCTGCTGGCCCCTTGGCCACTATATTCCAACCTCAAATCCACGAAGCTCATTCGTGCCTCTGTACTCGATCTTTTCTTTTCTAGTTTTTTTTGGGTATGATTCTGGTCTCAAATGTCGTCTTTTCAGAAAGACCTTCCCTGACTACACAATCTGAAATAATGTCCCCGAATACTCTCTAGCCCATCACTGTTTGAAGCATTGTGTTTCTTTGTTGATTTCTTTGTTTATTATCAGCCTTCTCCAAGTAAAATAGAAACACTATGAGAGCAGGGACTGCATCTGTCTCCTTCACCACTATGACCCCAGCTTCCAGCACAGTGCCTGGTATGTAGGGAGCACCCTGTAAATATCCATTTCATGAATGTTCTAAAGCAACTGGCACAACATCATAAATGAGCTGACAGAAGCTGTGTGGGGAAGATTATATATATACTTTGCTTCAGGAAAATGTTTGACCTTTACTCAAGGATTCATTCTGGAATCTTTTCATCCCCTGGGGTATTTTTCCAAGACCAATAATTCTACATTTTAAAATTGAACTTCTTCCCAAACACATCTGCTGTCACTGTGTCTCCTATCTCCATGAAAAGAGCACTTAGCTCCTGTGATCTAGTTCAGTACAGTAGGCTGCCCCTTCTATAGCAAGGGTAGCTGATGTCTTCCATGTTTGTTTTTCTAAAATTATTTTCTGAAATTTTTTTTTCAGGAGGTGAGGAAGATTGTCCCTGAGCTAACATCTGTTGCCAATCTTCCTCTTTTTGCTTGAGGAAGATTGTTCCTGAGCTAACATCTGTGCCAATTTTCCTCTATTTTGTATGTGGGTCAGTGCCACAGCATGGCTTGATGAGTGGTGTGTAGATCTGTGCCAGGGATCCAAACCCTTGAACCCTGGGCCGCTGAAGCAGAGAGCATGAACTTAATCACTATGCCACCGCGCCGGCCCCTTTTCCATGTTTATTTAATCAAAATAAAATATTTCCCTTGTTTCTAGATTTGGTACCTCGAAATAATGGCTAACATTAGCAAGTTAATTTTCTGTAATTGGCTGTAAGAGTTAGCTCTGGGCTTCTAGATAATTTGGGCAAAAAGCATGACAGAGTGAATAATAAAGCTCTCATATAAAGCAAAGAAAAATAAAAATTCATTAGTAGAGAAGAATTTTCACAGCTCTGAACCAAACAGAAGTCTTAATTCAATACTATTCAAAAAATATTAATTGAACATCTATTACGTAGTAGGTACATTTATTGAATACATATTATTGAATACCTATACTGTAGTACCAGGTACTGTATTTCATTGATCTAAGGCACCATAAATTATAAGATGTACCATTATTTTATGTACTACTTAGAAACAACAACAAAAATTCCTATCAATTCAGCAATAGGAGAACATCAACTCAAAGGTACATCCTGATTAAAAAGAAAAAAAATTGTGGGTAAAGATTCTTTAAAGAGTTTGTGGTCAATTAGATGAAGCAGAGATCTTAGTAAATAAGGTTATAATACAGCTGGATAATGACTATAAAAATATATGCAAAATCCTGTGATAGCACAGAGGACGGAAGGATGAACACGTGTACAGGGTACCTGTGTGGAGGGGTGCACTGTGTATCAGGGAAATTTGCCTGAAAAAGTGCAGTGGGTCTCCAGGAGATGAGTTTTCTAGGTAAAAATTGTAGAAACAAACATTTCCAGCAATGATTTATATTATAAAATGGCTTGATGAGGTCTAAGGTTATAAAGAGCATTACTGGAATGTAACGTGTGTGGTTTAAGGGAGGGGAGGAAAAGTGAGGAGAGGGTGCTGCTATAGTCAGCCGGGAGTCCTTCCCAGGGCTTGCAAAATAATTTGGACTTATTTCATGGAAATCCACCAAAAGTCTTTAAGCAGAGTGAGGCATAGTCTGATTATTTGAGCCATGAATTAACTAATTAATTAATATGATAATAATTTATTAAGCAACTATGATATAGTGGGCATTGGAATAGGTCTGGAAATTCAGTGGTGAGCAAATTAGATAAGTTTTTCCCTGTCCAAGGTATAGTTAGAGGAGAAGATTGATAGTTGAATAAAACAACCACTATAAATGTTCTTGATACAGTATATGTATACAAAAAACAAAGGAAGCAAGGTAGTGCAAAGAGCACAGGCTCTGAAATTAGATTTACTAGGTTCATATTCAATCTCCTCTACTTAATAGAAAATAGAGTTTCAATATCTATAAAATGTTAATAATAGTAGATACCTCATGAGCTTGTGGAGGGAATTAAATGGGAGCCATGCCTGGTACATAGTTGGCACTTAATAAAAGAGAATTCTTTTACGTATCATGATAGTGGAAGGACAGGAGGCCAACACTGCTCATGGGTATCTCCTAAACTCTCTTCCTCTTCTAGAGGAAGTCTGGGAAGACATCCCACAAGAAGGGAAGCCCAGGTGGAGCCCTAAAGATGAGACCAAGAGTGGGGTTGATACTTGATACTTGAGTGTTCTAGGCAGAGAGTGTGGGGTTAAGAGAGGGTTTGTTTATGAAGAAACTATCAATATATAAAGAACTATTACAATTTAACAATACAAAGATAAATGGCCCAATTTAAAAATTGGGCAAAAGATCTGAAATAGACATTTCTTCAAAGAAGATATACAACCAGCCAACTAAGACATAGAAAGATGCTCAATATCATTAGCCATCATGGAAATGCAAATCAAACCCACAATGAAATAGGCATTTATAATAGAGTTGAAATCTTGGGCATAGGAGATCACTCAGGAAGAATGTGGAGCCAGAGAAGAGTTCCAAGTCTGGAATCCCAGGAAACCCTATCATCAGAGTCCAAGGAGGTGCTGAATGATGATCTGTGCTAGTCTACACGATGTGGGTACCTAGTGAATGAATGTCTCTGCCTCTAGTCCTTCCACATGACAGTTTTTTGAGATACTTTCTATGCTGCTCAGGAGGTCCTAGTGAAATCGAGCCTTTGTTGTCCACGGTTGCAATATCAATAAAATATATATACAAATATATACACATTTTTTCCCCCTTTCTCACACTTCCTGGTGGTTCACTTCTCTTCCTTGGAATCATCAACTAAATAAGCTACTACACAGAAGTGTTGTCTTATGTGGGGATGTGGAGGGAACTTGGAATGAGCCAGTGGTATCAAGAATAGCTCTAGAAAGCAGACCTTTAGGGTGGCATTCTGGAACACTCACTCACTAGTCAAATAGCAACAAGGACCTATTTATTGCTGGTTGTAAGTGCATGGTTCCTGGTAACAACCTGGAGCATACTGAAGCATCACAATAAAAAGGACTCACCTGGGGTAGGTTAGGAGGCAGCACAGGGAAGGCGAAGTAGTTGCTCTAGCACCTGAAAGGTATAGGGGTATTAGTGATTTGAAGGACTGTGGCACTGGCTGTGGAAATCTTCCAGAACAAAAACAACGGGCTCAGTTCAGCCAAGTGTCTACTCAGAGTGAGCCATAAAACCAGAGGTCCTTCAAGGCAGCATTCAGGGAGATCCTCTTCTCATGAGGCCACAGGGAAGACTAGTGTTGAAAATCATGCTGACGCGGTAGAGCTAAAGGGGGCTGCATGCACAGGTGCGACAGGTCCCTAGGCAAACACAAGGGCCCTAATAAGGAGGACTTGGGATGGCAACATTTGGATGGATGAGAGATCGAACCTCTAGATCCTTCTGAGCTCTGGGCCAGCATCAGTAGCCTCTGTCCCCTAAACACAGGGTGGAGGAAAGCAGCCTTGTTTTCCTTGGATCTTATTCAAAGACCTGACCTGAGCAAGATGCCTTGAAAGAAGATGCTTGATCTCCTCAAGATCCATCTCCACCTTGCCTCCTTCCTCCAGACCAGTAAATAAGGTAAAGTCCCTTTGTAGTCCAAGAAGGGGAGTGACTTCTCTTGGAGGAAATAGTTTACTCACTGAAAAAAAATTTGCTAACATATAGTGGTGAAACCAGGAGAACCCATGTAGGATTGGATCTTGAAAATATGGGATTGGGGAACAGAACATAAGGCTTGACAGGAGGGTGTATATTCACATGGTCTCCTGGAAAGGGCAAGGACTTGGAGCCGGCCATTAGATGCAGCTGGCTGGCTCCTTGAGACTTGGACACATCAATGGTGTACAATTTTACAAAGGTGGACATCCCTGGTGGGGTCAGAAGGCTCAGGGAGTCCCCTGCTTTCTCTTGGTTCAACCAAAGCGGCTCTGCTCCAACTCTTTATCACCAGCACTTCCGTATAAAGTGCCACTTCCTCAAAGGCTTTGAGTGTGGTAAAAAAAAAAAAAAATTGGAAAATTACTAGATGAGATGCTCTCCAAGGCCCTTTCCAGCTCTACCATGCCGTAGGACCCTGGTCAGTTAAGTTTTGGAGTCTGACTGCCCAAGGTCAAATACAGCTTTCACCTTTTCTGGGCTGTAAGACCTAGGGCGAGATACTTCACCTTCTTTAGCCTCAAATTATCTGTAAAATGAGTGTAATAATTGTATCTACCTAATAGAGTTATTGTCTTAAATGAGAAAAAACCTGCATGGTACATAGCACAGTATCCAGCACATAATAAGTGTTCCATACTTACTGTAGAAATATAGAAAGGTCTAAGAAATAAACTCCTTTAGCCAGATTAGATACAGCATAAGTAGATGATGTAGTTATATCTATACATATTTAAATAAATTTTAAACCATACTGGATTTTTTATATCACAGTATTTAATATCTGCATTCCAAGTAAAACCTTGCAGAATAACAATATATTATCACTGTAAGAACTTGCTGTTTTTATAGCTCAAAAATGGTTGAAGATTGGCAATTTGTTTGTTTCTACGTAATATCTGTAAAAAGCAGCAATATTTGGAAAAGGCTGAACCTTGCCAGGGGGCAGGCTGGCCGGGGGGAGGTGGCCAGTGATGACACACTCCTCTGAAGAGCAAAGCTGTACCTTGGTGAGGATTTCCCGCACAGTGTCCACGGGCTGCTGAGCAGGCCAAATTTTATCTTGCCTTCCGAACGTGGGTTCCATAATAAAGAACAGAGACACAGCAAGTCAGAAAGACTTCCTGGTCTGGTTTCTATTGCAGCAGAACCGGTCAGCAAAGTCCTTTGAAGTCTTATTTGAGACCCAGATTATGGCAAAATGTGCATGACATAGACAGTGGTGTTATTACACTCATACCTACTGGCCCTGTGATCATGTGAACAGCAAAGCTTAGTACTGCTTGTCTTGGGGTAGAGTCAGAGACATGAAAATGAGAAGTCTACTGGTGTCTTCAGTGAGAGTTTTATTATCCCATACATTTTACTTCAGGATTTAATGGTATTAAAATTTAGGTGATCTGTTGTTATTTTCTCTCATTTTGTCTTTTCGCAGTTTGTGTACCTGCTGAAAATAACAGTTTTGGGGGAGCAACCTTGTAATACCTGAGCCACATAATGGAGTACTTCTATATTCCTTTCAATTTGAGTTTTCCCTGCCCCAGAGTTTTACCAGAAAAATATATGAACATGGGGTTGGTGTCTGAGAGGCATCCTTTCCTCTTAGCTCATGTGGTCCTGGGAAATGTCATAGAATCTTTGGATTCATTCCCATGGCAACAGGCAACTCTATCACCAAGGACACTACTAGCTTTTCTCTTTAAGAAGGTTTGCTCTATATTTGAGATTCAAAGCTGTCTTCTTTATTAACATTTATTTTTGGATGCATTGTGATGCACTGTGACTACAGAAATGACTTATTTGTTGCATATACTTGAGATGGGAAGGCAATCAATGCCCCTTCACTAAGGAAGCAAAACATGGATCATGTTAAAGGGCTTTGCAATACTGTGTGCTTGGAGTTTTTGTTTGGCTAGGCAGAGGAGAAGCAAAAGGAATGGGGATAGACAGAAAATAACAAACTAGGCACTACTAACTAGAATATACACACAGATACACAAACTGACACATCAGCCCCTGTGTGCACATGCACACACATCAACAAAATAGAGTAGTTGCCATGGTATAATAAACAGCTACTCTGCATTCTTAAGCACTGAAGTGGAAAGGGTTAAATCCAGCCTTCTTGACTGTGAAATTTGTAATGGAGATGAAAGCCATAATCAGTGGCATATTTCCCTCCAAGTGTCAGTGCTATTAGGGATGTTAGCAAGGGTCACTGTTTGGGGTATGACTGTTTTTCTGTCTGGACCCTCATTACTTTATCACATTCTCTAGGATGTGATATGAAGGAAGCAAATTATGGAGACATTACTAGATAAAATCTATTAAAAGATTCCATTTCATGTCTTGTGAAATGGAAACAAATATGAAAGGAGGCGCAAAGGAGAGCCTTGTTAAAAAAAAAAAAATGCCGATGCTTCTCCCACCCCCAGAGGCTAATCTAGGGTGGGATTCATGGGTTCTTTTGCTGAGAAAGGTTGGCCCTGAGCTACTATCTGTGCCAACCTTCCTCTGTTTTTTGGGTCACCACCACAGTGTGGCTGGTGAGTGCAGTAGGTCCATGCCCAGGATGCAAACCTGCGAACCTGGGCCGCTGAAGTGGAGCTCGTGGAACTTGAACCACTTGACCACGTGGTGGGCTGGGACTTGTATTTTAAAAAAGGATCTCTGGTGATTTCAATGTGTGACCAACACTGACTGATTAGCTTAATTACCTTGGAGATTATTAGCATTTCATTTGATAAAGAAATGTTTCATTTTACATCATATCACTCTGACATAAGGGCCCACATTCCAGTTTTAATCAAGATACCCTGGGTGTTTTTAAATATTTCAAAGTACGTATATACATGCGTGTAGATATATATATGTATATTTCTCATTAGATGTTCAGAATCATCTCATTAATAGGGAAGGTACTACTTCCTCTTGATGGAAAAGGAAAGTGAGGTATCCTGTAACTCAATGACTCAGTCACCTTTGTGACTCACAATCTGATTCTGAAGCTGATGTTCTTTTTACTGTTTCCACCAACTTCATCAGCATCAGGCCAGCAGATTATATGCCAGGAACCTGGTAACAAACAGGTTAGGTAAAGGAGAGTGGGGAATGTGAAGGGCAGGTCTGGGCATATTGAGGTGGACCGTCTCTCTGTATTAGTTTCCCAAGGACACTGTAACAAAGTACTACAAGCTGAGTGGCTTAAAACAATAGAAATTCATTCTCTTGCAGCTCTGGAGGCTAGAATTTGAAATGAAGGCTTCCAGTGATCTCAGGCATCCCTCGGTTTGTAGCTACATCACTTCAGTCTTTGCCTTCATCTTTATGTGGCTTCTTTGTGCTTCCTCTGTGTCTCTGTTCCAAGTTTCCAGATGATTTCTCTTATAAAGTCATCAGTCTTTGGATTTAGGGCCCAGCATAAACTGGGGTAATTTCATCTCAAGATCCTTAATTATTTACATCTGCAAAGATCCCATTTCCAAATAAGGTAACATTCTGAGCTTCCAGGTGGACATGAGTTGTTTTTGTTTTTTAAGATTGTCACCTGAGCTAACATCTGTTGCCAATCTTCTTTTTTTTTTTCTCTTCTCCCCAAAGCCCCCCAGTACATAGCTATATATTCTAGTTGTAGGTCCTTCTGGCTCTGCTTTGTGGGATGCTGCCTCAGCATGGCTTGGTGTGTGGTGCTAGGTCTGCACCCAGGATCCAAACCAGTGAAACCGTGGGCCACCGAAGTGGAGCACGGGAACATAACCACTTGGCCACAGAGCTGGCCCCCTGGACATGAATTTTAGGGGAGGCCTATTCAACCCACTACACTTGCAATTGACAGTTTGAGAAACTAGTCATTTCTTGATGAGAAAACTAGTGCTCCTATCTCTTGTGAGAAGATTTGCACAGAATGGAAGGAAGAGCTGCGAATGGGTCACTGAGAGGCAGCCTTTCTAGAAGCCCTGGGACAACACAGGCAGGTCCTGAGGAAAGTTCCTAGGAGACCTTCTGTAGGACTCCCAGTGAGAAACAGAAATTACTCAAGGGACTTAATCATTTATGTTAAGTAGAATAAGAAGACTTGTCTTCCAGCTTGTGCAAGTAGCTTCAATAGGAATTTATTGGACATTTAGTTTTTGTGGACATTAAACAAGCTTTGGGGACATAAAAAAAAGCTGTGGGCCCTGATCAGGAGAGTTGACTACCTGGATTATGAAGTAAGCCTGTCTCTCACCAGAGGAGATAAAAAGGCTTGTGGTAATACCAGTTTACTTGTCAGCTAATGATAACGGCCCTGATATGGGTTCCCCAACATCAAAGCCAGCCTATATGGGGTTAAAACCAAAGCACTCATCCCCTTTCCCTGCTTACTCTTTGGCTTCCTGGCACCAAAATCCACCATCCGCTGTGGAGGCAGACAACCAAGGACATCCACCTGCAGATTCCCTTATCTTGCCATCCTCCTTCCTACAAGCAGCCTCACAAGGCCAAATGCAGATTGGTGGGGAAGTGCCAACCAGCAAGGCCATAGCACACCCCCCCAACCCCCGCCACAAGTACCGCATTCCTTGCAACCTTTGAAACCCCTTGCCTCCCATCTTTCGGGGAGACGAGATGAATTTGACGGCTCTCTCTCATCTCCTGGCTGAAATATCACCTGAAATAAAAACCCTTTCCTTGCCATAAGCGTTGCATTCCAGTTTTTATTTGGCCCCTCTTGTGTGGTAAAGAACCTAGGATTGTATGCGGTAACACTAATGACAAGAGTTTTAAGTAAAAAGAAATAATACACAAAGGAAAAAGACAAAGACTTTGACCTTGCAAAGTGACTCCTACCCTGAGGATATGAGCTTTCCAGTTGCAGGAGGTTCCTTCCACAAAGGATGGATCCATACCACATGGAGAAGTGATGTCCCTTGCTCCACTGGAATGTAAGAAAGATCCACAGGTGTTGGTGGGTGGGAAGAAATCTGTAACTATCCCCAGGAGGAAGAACTGTTCCATATAGACAGGTGTTTGATGAGAGATAATGGAGGTGGAGAAAGTGGAATTGCCTTGGCTAATTGGAAATACTGAGTTTGCCACAGGACTGGAAGTCCACCAAGACTTGTAAACTCAACAAGGCATAATTTCACCAGTCAGCAACCAAGGTTAGGTAACTAACTGAAGTGAAGGTTGAGAGGGAGTTCCAGCAGCTTGTTGGGAGACGTGTAGAGCTCAGATATGTACTGTTGTGTCTGGGTCCAGTGATCTATAATTTTTCCTTCAAAGTTTTTAGAAAGAAAAAATAAGAACGCAATTTCTTTCAGAAAAGGCGTGTTCTTTTAGTTGGTTATTTAGAAGTCAAGCAAATACAGATTGTTTCTGTATCCTGTGATATTCTCATCAATTTCAAGTCACTTGCAGTTAAGAAAATACCTTGATGTGTCAGTGTCTACCATCGTTCCCAAGGCATTTCTCTTTACCCTCCCACCTCCTGTCTCTCCACTTGTACTACATCCTACAACTTTCCCTGTGCTTTGTCACTGGTACACGGCTTCCCATTTGCCTATAATGGATCCTTGTTAGAGACCGAGACTAAACCAAATGAAACAGCTTAAGATAACGGCTTTAGTTCAAACAGTCCAGGTTTTTCCATTAATGTATTTAAGTACCACATCTGGTTTCAGAGTTGGTGGTGATTCTATTTTCTTCCTAATTAAAATATATTCAGGGAAAGTGACTTTGAAAGGATTTAGCCTAATTCACTTTGGAAATTTTCTGTTGAAGAACTTTACAAGACTTTAGAAAGGCTGAACAGGCAAGGTGGAGGTACTTTGACCAGTCTTTTGTTTCTTTGCATTCTACTCCACGGGAATGTCTATAGATGTCAGGATGTTTGTCCAGGCTTCTTCAGCTTGTGATACAAGTAGGGGTCATGTTAAGCAAAATAATCCATATCTTTCTGCCTCTTGCCCTCTCAGCTGACATAGAACTTGCAGTTCCATTTGATGAAAATCTTACCCAGTTATTTCTGGGAGTCCTCAGGGAACTTCACATATGCTCACAAACACCTTTCTCATATAGCCTCCCATTGTGACCCCTCTCCAAGAATTTGTTCTTTAGGAGCACCATGTGACACAGTTATTGGAACAAACAATAGCACTCTCATAATAGTGCATACAGCAGTAGCTGTACCAGTTTGGTATGGACTTCCTTCTGGAAACCAAAACTTAGTTTGAGTGATATAGGCTATAGTATAAGTTCAGATATCTTCATCCAAAAGTATTTTGGCCAATTTAAGAAATAAGTGTGATATGTTGTAAGGTGCTCGGTGCATGTGTGAATTTCCTAACCTCAGTAATTCATTCAATATTTGATATTTTCATATTTAAAATGTTGTTAAAAACATATTTGCTGTATTTAAATTTAAAATAAAATGAATGAGTTCAACTTCTTCAACGTAGACAGTATCTGAAGCCAGGTTGAATTTTGTATCTGGAGGAAAGTAGGATAGCTAAAAATCAAGCTATTGATTCTTGTACCAGTATTTCTCAGTTCTCCTCTTGAAGTTCAGTTAATAATATTTTCCTTTATGCTGCTCAAGGGATTTCTAGAACCATGATGTTACACTGTAGAATTTATTGTTACAAAGCCATTTTATTTGTATTTGATCTTCACTATGTTCCTCTGAAACAGAGAGAGCCATGGGGTTACCCTCCTCTTACATTTGAAGACCCCAAGGCTCAGGGGTCCAGGACCACGCAGCTTACATGTGACAAAGTCGGGCCAGATCTCCCAACTCCAAATCTGGCACTTTCCCTTAGGTGACGTTTAGCAGCATGAGAACAAGTGTCCCTTTTCCTTTGTATTCAGTCCCTGGGTATTCTTTCCATGGGGCTGGCGAGATTTGGTTGCTTTTGACAGGCTGCCATGCAAAGGAGAACACATGGCCATCTGAGGCATCTCTTCATGACTCTCTGACTTGGAGAAAAGAAACTGACATCAAGAGCCCACATCATCAAGAGCACATGTTTGATGCCAAGCGTCAAAAAGTTCTTGTCACGGCTGCCCTATAAAGGAGATATTCTCACCAATTTTTACAGATGAATTACAGAGGCAAAGAAGTTTGAGTAACTTGCCTAAGACCTCATCTAGAAAAGTCAGGACTGAGATCCAGGCTTCTTGTTCTTTCCATACATCGCAGTTGCTTCTTCCGTGTGTTTAGAGGGAATTGAACAATAAAAGAAGGCAGGAAATTAGTCATGGAAAGAAAATACTGTCCTCAAGAAGAGAGGAGTCGGGAGGGTCTTCACTTGTATATGAACCTTAGCAAAGGTTAGACCCTGGGCTAGCCTGGCTCGCAGGCAGAGAAGTCACTGCTTACATTGCATGACTTGAGAATCCCTGGAAGACTCCTAAACAACCTTAAAGATATTTCCTCCATACACATGCTGAGAGCTGTGTCTTGGAGGCCTTTCTAAAAAATCTATGGGCTTCTGGAAGGATAATATACATTAGGGTTAATTTGTTTAACGAGGGACTAGTAAAGGGGTTTGGTGGCTCTCTGCTGTGCGTTCTCTGTTAAGGTCTCCAGGAGAAATAAACGCACAGAAGGTGTGATGGAAAGTGATTGGTGCCTGTGGGCTGATCAGGGCAGAGCCGGTGAGGAGGGGGCCACACGGAGGAAGAGCAGCCATAGGCTGCCAGGGCCCCTCGGCCCCATGTGAGGCTGTGGAAGAGACCAAGGAAGGAGAGAAGATGCCTACCAGAGGCCCCTCCTTCCCTATTTTACCACTTATTCCACTGCCAGCACTATTTACACTTGTCTCCTGATTTAATATCCGTGGAAATTCTAGAAGTTTTCTTTCATCATTAAAAGCAATACATTTTATTTTCCTAGACCAGCATTTCAAATGTTCTGTGAATTCTGATTCATTATTTTTCTACACTCTGTGAACAGTATCCTTGATCAATAAAAGCTTACTCCTGACAGTTCATTTTTGAGAAATACCAACTCACAGTCACTTGTTTCTATTCTTGTAGCATGCTCACTTTTTGCTATCAGTATTTGGTAAATCTTACTACTGCGGCAACTGTTCCTGAAACTCTCCTGTTGTCAATCGTAGAGCTGGCAGCCCCCGGCCCTCCGGCTGCTTCTGCCCACACTCATTTTAAGAGCAGAGACCCGTAAATATGATCCTCAGCCCCTGCTGGCTGCCTCATTATCTTCTTCCAGTTTCTGACTGCATCACACCTATCTGGCTTCCTGTAACCGGTCAAGCATCCTCATAATTAATGTACTCTTCTCTACTTTCTTTCTGGATACAATATGCGGTTTCTGCCTAATAGGTCAGGTATGTGGTTTTACTTTTTTATTTTTAGCTAGCTCTTAAATCTTCCCCCCAACATCTTCCCCCTCATTGTGACAAGGCTTGGACACCTCGGGCAGCACATGAAAGGCACAAAAGACAAATTAGTGAAGTTGATCTGCTTGTAATTAATCGTGGGACCCAGACTGCTTTCCCATGACTTGGGTTTCCTGCCTAGCAAAATGGTGGAAGCGACCACATTTATATTTGCAGTCTGATTTGTTTTTATGTAACGGTTTTTTAAAATAGGAAATGAGCATATATAGCTATTTTAAGTCACTCTGACTCTACAAGGACTGGGTGGTGACAGACAGCAGCATCTAGCCTTTACCTCCTTCAGGGTCAGCCTTGTTGCAGAGAGGGGCTCAGGCCCTTTCCACAGTCACGCCCTTTCCCGGTCCGCTTGTATCTAGTAACTGAGTGAGGCAGGGGTATAAGTCACCAAACATCTGGACCCGACTTGGGACACTTCTGACGGTGGTGGTGGAGGGTCCTTTAGAGTTCGCCTCCAGTTGGCCCAGGCTTTGCCGGACCTCCATCACAGTTTCATCATCCCTCTGCCCAGTCCTCCTTCCATCCCTTCCCTTTCACAGGTTGATCCCTCATCAGCTGCTTGCATCCCAATTCAGTCGACCTGCTTCCAGAGACCCCAGCCTGCAATGGACACTATTTTAAATGTCTGTACTCCTCTGGCTTCTTGGAGTCTGAACAGTAGAAGTGTCAAGGCCTCTCAGGACTTCGGAGACGCTTGGTCTGGGCCAGCTGAGGCAGTCAGGGCCAGATGTGGGGGCTGAAGCCAGATGGAGGCAAACACTGCAGGCCCCTTCATGGGGGGTTTGTGGCTCTGGCTCTGATGACTACAGAGGAGCCTGTGAAGAGGCAGCTTGTGCCACTCTAACCAGCTCCACCCGCACAATTACAGCATTTAGGATAAAAGGACTACAAGCTGTTATTACATGAAAAGCCCCAAGCTTTTCATGACTTAGCTCCTTCCTGTCGTGAGAGGGAAGGCAGAGCGTTGTAGTTAAATGTGTGGACATGGGACTCAAGTGGGTCTGGGTTTTTAATAGCTTTATTGAGATATAATTATGTACAATAGACTACACATTTAAAGTGTTGACTACATATATACACATACACCTATGAAACATGACCACAATCAAGATAATAAACATGTCCATCATTCTTAAAACTTCTTGCCCATTTGTAATCCCTCCCTCCTGCCCTTCTCTGCCCCTTCCTCCATCTCCAGGCAACAACTGATCTACACTTTGTCATTGCAGACTATTTTCCATTTTCTGGAACTTAGTATAAATGGAATCATTCGGTATGTACTTTTTTTTTTTTAGCCTGGCTTCTTTCACTCAACATAATTGTTTTGAGATTCAGTTATATTGCTGCGTGCGTCAATTATTCATTCCTTTGTATTGCTGAATACAACTCCATTGTATGGATTTGCCACAGTTTATCCATTCACACTGAAGGACATTTGAGTTATTTCTAGTTTTCCTTGGCAAGTATGAATAAATCTGCTAGGGACATTTGCATGCAGGTTTTTGTGTGAGCATTTGTGTCCATTTTTCTAAGGAGAGATCAGCAAACTTTTTCTGTAAAAGGACAGATAATAAATAGTGTAGACTTTGTTGGTCATATAGTCCCTGTTGCAACTCCTCAATTCTACCACAGAATATGAAAAAAGCCATAGTCATTACTTGGATGAATGAGACTCACTGTGCTCCAATAAAACAGTATTTACAAAAATGTGTGACTCTTGCTCTAGAGTAAATATTTAAAAGTGAGAATGATGGGTCATATGGAAAGTGTATAAGAAACTTCCAAACTGTTTTCAAGAGCAGCTCTCCCATTCTGCAACCTCACTGGGAACATACGAGAGGTCCAGTTCCTTCTAATCCTCTTCAACACTTCGTATGGGCAGTTTTTTGTTATTATTATTATTTTTTAGCCATTCTAATAGGGTACAGTGGTCTTTCATTGTGGTTTTAATTTACATTTTTCTATTGGCTAATGTCTTATGTGGTTACTTACCGTCAGTATATCTTCTTTAGTCAAATGTCTATTCAAATTTTTGGTCCATTTCTTAAAAATGGGCTGTTTGTTTTCTACTTTTAGAGTTTTGGGAGCTCTTTATTCTGGATAAAAGGGCTTTGTCAGATACGTGATTTGCAAATATTTACTCCCACTCATTAGCGTGATTTTTAATTTCTTACCAATCTTTTGTAGAGCAAAAGTTCTAAATTTTCATGAAATCTAACTTGTCGATATTTTTCTAATATAGATTATGCTTTTGTTGTTATATCTGAGAACTTTTTGCCTATCCAAAGATCATGAAGATTTTCTCCCATATTTTCTTTTAAAATTTGTATATATTTACATTTCACACTTAGATTTATGGTCAACTTTGGGTTAATTTTTGTATAAATTGTAGGGTATGTGTTGAGGATCCAGCACCATTTGTTGAAAAGACTATCCTTTTTCCATTGAACTGCTTTTGCACCTTTGTCAAAAATCATTGTTGCGTTATATTTGTGCGTAATCACTTCTGGATTTTCTATTCAAGTCCATTAATCGATATGTTTCTCTTTTCACTTATATAATACTGTCTTGATTGCTGGAACTTTATGCTAAGTCTTAAAATCGGGTAGCATGAGTACTTCAACTGTGTTCTTTATCAAAATGTGTTTGGCTGTATAATTGCTTTGCCTTACAACATCTGTTTTATTTTTATTTATTTATTTTTTATTGTGGGAGCATTGATTTATAACATTATATAAATTTCAGGTGCACATCATTGTATTTCCGTTTCTGTGTAGATTACATCGTGTTCACCACCCAGAGACTAATTACCATCCATCCCCACTCACATGCGCCTAATCACCCCTTTCACCCTCCCCCCTCCCCTCTTGTAACCACCAGTCTAATCTCTGTATTGACGTGACTGTTGTTGTTTTTACCTTACATTTAAGAGTGAGATAATACATTATTTGACTTTCTCCCTCTGACTTATTTCACTTGGCATAATACCGTCAAAATCCATCCATGTTGTCACAAATGGCCAGATTTCACCGTTTTTTATGGCTGAGTAATATTCCACTATGTATAAATACCACATCTTCTTTATCCACTCATCCCTTGCCGGGCACCTAGGTTGCTTCCAAGTCTTGGCTATAGTGTATAATGCTGCAATGAACATAGGGGTGCATGTATCTTTATGCATTCATGTTCTCATGATCTTTGGATAAATATGCATCAGTGGAACAGCTGGATCATATGGTAGTTCTATTTTTAACTTTTTGAGGAATCTCCATACTGTTTTCCATAGTGGCTGCTCCAGTTTGCACTCCCACCAGCGGCGTATGAGAGTTGCCTTTTCTCCACATCCTCTCCAACACTTGTTATTTCCTGTCTTGTTAATTATAGCCATTCTGATGGGAGTCAGTTGATATCTCATTGTAATTTTGATTTGCATTTCTCTGATAGTTAGTGATGTTGAACATCTTTTCATTTGCCTGTTGGCCACTTGTATATCTTCTTTGGAGAAATGTCTGTTCAGATCTTTTGCCCACTTTTAAATTGGGTTGTTAGTTTTTTTGTTGTTGAGATGTATCTGTTCTTCTTCTTCTTTTTTTTTTTTTTTAGGAAGATTAACCCTTAGCTAGCTGCCGCCAATCCTCCTCTTTTTGCTGAGGAAGGCTGGCCCTGAGCTAACATCCGTGCCCGTCTTCCTCTACTTTCTATGTGGGATGCCTACCATAGCATGGCTTTGCCAAGTGGTGCCATGTCCGCACCTGGGATCCGAATGAGTGAACCCCGGGTGGCCGAAGTGGAATGTGCAAACTTAACCACTGTGCCACCAGGCCAGCCCCCTGTATGAGTTCTTTATAAGGGGTTAATGTCCAAAATATATCAGATATATGGCTTGCAAATATCTTCTCCCAATTGTTAGGTTGTCTTTTTGTTTTGTTGATGTGCAGAAGCTTTGCTGTGCAGAAGCGTTTTAGTTTGATGTATTCCCATTTGTTTTTTTTTTGTTTCCCTTGCCCCGTCAGACATGGTCCTTGAAAATATGCTACTAAGACCAATATTGAAGAGTGTACTGCCTATGTTTTGTTCTAGAATTTTTCTGGTTTCAGGTCTTACATTCAAATTTTTAATGCATTTTGAGTTAATTTTGGTATATGGCAAAAGATATTGGTATACTTTCATTCTTTTGCTTGTGTCTGTCCAGTTTTCCCAACACCATTTGTTGAAGAGACTTTCCTTTCTCCATTGTATGTTCTTGGTTTCTTTGTTGAAAATTAGCTGTTCATAGATGTGTGAATTTATTTCTGGGCTCTTGATTCTGTTCCATTGATCTGTGTTTGTTTTTGTGCCAGTACCATGCTGTTTGGATTACTATAGCTTTGTAGCATAGTGTGAAATCAGGGTTTGTGATGCCTCCAGCTGTGTTCTTTTTTCTCAGGAATCCTTTGGCTATTTGGGGTCTTTTGTTGTCCCATATATATTTTAGAATTTTTTGTTCTATTTCTGTGCAAAATCTTGTTGGAACTTTGACAGGGATTGCATTGAATCTGTAGATTGCTTTAGGTAGTGTGGACATTTTAACTATGTTAATTCTTCCAATTCAAGAGCACAGAATATCTTTCCATTTCTTTGTGTCGTCCTCAATTTCTTTCAACAATGTTTTATAGTTTTCAGTGTACAGATCTTTCACCTCTTTGGTTAAATTTATTCCTAAGTATTTTATTCTTTTTGTTGCAATTGCAAATGGGATTGTATTCTTAGTTTCTCTTTCTGCTGCTTTGTTGTTAGTGTATAGAAATGAAACTGATTTTTGTATGTTGATTTTTTGTCCTGCAACTTGACCATATTCATTTATTATTTCTAAAAAAAGTTTTTTGGTGGATTCTTTAGGTTTTTCTCTGTATAAAATCATGTCGTCTGCAAATAGTGATAGTTTCACTTCTTCCTTTCCAATTTGGATGCCTTTTATTTCTTTTTCTTACAGGATTGCTCTGGCTAGGACTTCCAATACCATGCTAAATAAGAGTGGTGACAGTGGGCATCCTTATCTGGTTCCTGTTCTTAGAGAGATAGCTTTCAGTTTTTCTCCATTGAGAATGATATTAGCTGTCAGTTTGTCACATATGGCCTTTATTATGCTGAGGTTCTTCCCTTCCATACCCATTTTATTCAGAGTTTTTAATCATAAATGGATGCTGTATCTTGTCAAATGCTTTCTCTACATCTATTGAGATGATCGTGTGATTTTTATTCTTCATTTTGTTAATGTGATGTATCATGTTGATTGATTTGCAGATGCAGAACTGTCCCTGCATCCCTGGAATAAATCCCACTTGATCATGGTCTATGATCTTTTTAATGTATTGTCATATTCAATTTGCTAGTATTTTGTCGAGGATTTTTGCATCGATGTTCATGAGTGATATTGGCCTGTAATTTTCTTTTTTTGTGTTTTTCTTGTCTGCTTTTGGTATCAAGGCAGTGTTGGCTTCATAGAAGCAGTTAGGAAGCCTCCCCTCCTCTTCAATGTTTTGGAAGAGTTTGAGAAGGATAGGTATTAAGTCTTCTCTGAATGTTTGGTAGTATTCACCAGGGAAGCTGTCTGCTCCTGGACTTTTATTTTTTGGGAGGTTTTTGATTACTATTTCGATCTCCTTACTGGCGATTTGTCTATTCAACATCGCTATTTCTTCTTGATTCAGTTTTGGAAGTTTGTATGATTCCAAGAATGTATCCATTTCTTCTAGATTATCCCATTTGTTGGCATATAGCTTTTCATAGCATTCTCTTATAATATTTTTTATTTCTGAGGTGTCCATTGTAATTTCTCCTCTTTCATTTCTGATTTTATTTATGTTAATATTCTCTCTTTATTTCCTGGTGAGTCTAGCTAAAGATTTGTCAATTTTGTTTATCTTTTCAAAGAACCAGCTCTTGGTTTCATTATTTTTTTCCATTGTCTTTTTAGCCTCTATTTCATTTATTTCTGCTCTGATTTTTATTATTTCCTTCCTTCTACTGATTTTGGTCTTTGTTCTTCTTATTCCAGTTCCTTTAGGTGCACTGTTAGATTGTTTACTCAAAATTTTTCTTGTTTGTTGAGGCAGGCCTGTATTGCTATAAACTTTCTTAAAACCACTTTTGCTGTATTCCATAAATTTTGGCATGTCATATTTTCATTTTCATTTGTCTCCAGGTATTTTTTTTTATTTCTCCTTTCATTTCTTCATTGACCCAATCGTTGTTCAGTAGCATTTTGTTTAATCTCCACATATTTGTGGTTTTTCTGATTTTTCTTCCTGTAATTGATTTCTAGTTTCATACCATTGTGGTCAGAAAAGATGCTTGGTATTATTTCAATCTTCTTAAATTTATTGAGACTTGTTTTGTGGCCTAAAATGTGATCTATCTTGGAGAATGTTCCATGTGCCTTTGAAAAGAATGTGGATTCTGTGGTTTT
The DNA here is from genome assembly GCF_021613505.1 of Equus quagga. Taxonomy (NCBI): domain Eukaryota; kingdom Metazoa; phylum Chordata; class Mammalia; order Perissodactyla; family Equidae; genus Equus; species Equus quagga. The sequence continues at coordinate 2,012,219 of NW_025798627.1, read as the reverse complement.
TGGATGGAATGTTCTGTATAAATCTACTAAGTCCATCTGGTCTAATGTGTCATTTAAGGCCAATGTTTCCTTATTGATCTTCTGTTCAGATGATGTATCCATTAATGTAAGCAGAGTGTTAAAGTCCCTTACTATTATTGTGTTCCTATCTATTTCTCTTTATATATCTGTTAATAATTGCTTTATATTTTTAGGTGCTCCTATGTTGGGTGCATAGATATTTATAAGTGTTATATCCTCTTGTTGGATTGTTCCCTTTATCGTTATAGTGTCCTTCTTTGTCTTTTCTTACAGTTTTTGTTTTAAAATCTACTTTGTCTGATATAAGTATTGCTACCCCAGCTTTACTTTCTTTGCCATTTGCATGAAGTATCTTTACTATCCCTTCACTTTCAGTTTGCGAGTGTCTTTAGGTCTGAAGTATGTCTCTTGTATGCAGCATATATATGGGTTTTATTTTTTTAACCAATCAGCCATGCTATGCCTTTTGATTGGAGCATTTAGTCCATTGATATTTAAAGTAGTTATTGATAAGTATGTACTTATTGCCATTTTGTTACTTTTTTTCTGAGTGTTTAGTAGTTCTTCTCTGTTCCTTTCTTCTTCTCTTGTTCTCTTCCCATGTGGTTTGATGGCTTTCTTTAGTATTATGTTTGCATTCCTTTCTCTTAATTTTTTGTGTGTTTATTATAGGTTTCTGGTTTGAGATTACCATGAGGTTCATATATAATAACCTACTTAAATAGCCATCTATATTAACTTGACGGTCTCTTTAGTTTGACCTCTTGCTAAAAGCTCTACTCTTTTACTCCCCTCCTCCTACCTTTTATATTTTTGATACCATATCTAACCTCTGTTTGTGTATGTGTGGATCTGCTACCTTCTTATCCTGGAAATAAATAATTTTAGTACTTTTGTCTTTTGACCTTCATATTATCTTCATACGTGGCTGATCTGCTACTTTATTGTGTATTTGCCTTTACTAGTGATTTTATTGCTTTTTTTAAAAAAGTAATTTTCTTATTCCTATTTGTGGTCTTCTCTTTTCCACTTAAATAAGTCCCTTTAGCATTTCTGGTAGGGCTGCTTTCTTGGTGATAAACCCCTTTAGTTTTTGCTTATCTGGGAAACTCTTTTATCTCTCCTTCCATTCTGAATGATAACCTTGCTGGATCGAGTATTCTGGCTGTAGGTTTTTTTCTTTCACCACTTTACATCATACCACTCCCTTCTAGCCTGTAAGGTTTCTGATAAGAAGTCAGCTGATAGCCTTATGGTGTTTCCTTTGTATGTAACTTGTTGCTTTTCTCTTGCAGCTTTTAGGATTCTCTCTATCTTTAATTCTTGACATTTTAATTAGGATGTGTCTTGGTGTGGGCCTCTTTGGGTTTATCTTGTTTGGTGCTCTCTGTTCTTCATGTAACTGGATGTCTGTTTCTTTCCTTAGGTTAGGCAAGTTTTCAGCTATTATTTGTTCAAGTAGATTCTCTGCCCCTTTGTCTCTCTATTTTCCTTCTAGGGCACTTATAATATGGATTTTAATGTGCTTGATGTTGTCCAAGAGGTCCCTTAGACTGTCCTCATTCTTTTTAAAACTTTTTTCTTTTGTCTGATCAGCTTGGGTGATTTCCTCTAGTCTTTTGTCCAGCTTGCTGATCCACTCCTCTTTATCTACTCTGCTATTGAGTCCCTCTAGTGAATTTTTCATTTCCAGTTTGTATTCTTTATTTCTGATTGGTCCTTTTTTATATTTTCTAATTCTATGTTGATGTTCTCACTGAGTTGATCCATTCTTCTCCCAAGATCAGTGAGCATCCTTATGACATTTTGTTTGAACTCTTTGTCAGGTAGATTGTTTACTTCTATTTCATTTAGTTCTTTTTCTGGGGTTTTGACCTGTTCCCTTACTTGCAACATATTCCTTTGTGTCCTCATTTTGCCTCTTTCTCTGTGCTTATATCTATGTATTAGGTAGGTCAGCTATGTCTCCCAATCTTGGACAGGTGGCCTTCTGTAAGAGATGCCTTATGAGGCCCAATAGTGTGCTTTTCTCTCATCATCAATTCCAAATGTTCCAGGAGTGTCCCCTGTGTGGGCCATGTGTGTCCTTCTGTTGTGGCAGGGTTGCTTTTGTTGCAGGTGCCCAGGGAGGCTAGGCTGTCCCCCTGGCTGGCTGGTTGTAATGCTCAACTGTGTGTGGCTACTGTGGACACTTCAGTCACTTTATCGGGTGTGAGGAGCCCCAGAACATTTGGCTACATGGTCTAATAGTACATTCCTGTTGCAATTTTTCTGTTACGTGAGTAGGCCTCCAGCATGGCTGGTTGCTTGGCTCGGGGCTTACGATTGCTGTAGGCCTCTGGCCTGCAAGGATGTTGTCTCCTCTCTCAGGATTTCAGTTGAGCGGGGCTGGCCTCAGGCATGGGAGCACCCAATTGTTTCAGGCTTTGGAAGGGGGGACAATCCCCTATGTGGCTGTTTGAGAAGCACAAGTCTGCTGCAGCTGACAAGCCCCACTGACCACAGGGCCACACACCCCATCAACACAGTCCTGCCCCATGTGAGTCCCCCAGCCCACTGAAGCAGACCCAGTCACCCCTCTTCAGAGGGCCCCCACACTCCACCAATGCCCCACATACTCCACTGGCTTCTTGTGTATGCCCTACCATGCAGAGGTGGACCTACTCACCCTTCTCCAGAGGTTCCAGACACCTCACCTACGAGGGCCCACATGTTGCCTAAGGGCTTACTGGTGGGTAGGGCCAGTCCCTACGGCAGGCTACATGCCCTGGGTGAGCTGGATTAAACCAGTGTTCTAGTGGGTGAGGCAGACCCCTGGGCTAACAGGCCAGCAGAAGAACTCCAATGGTGTCTGCCAACATCTGTGTCAATATGCCTGCACAAGCTCACACTAATGACTGCCAACAATGTCTCAGTCCCTGGAGAGGTCTCACCTCTCTCTGAGGTGCACCCAGAGCCTGTCAGGTGAGTCTCTTTTCACCAAAGGACTGTATATCTTTCTTTCTGGTGATTTTAGGTTGCTTTCTGAAATGCGTAAATTTGTGCATGGGCCCTTTAAGAGCAGACTTCTTTTCCCTTATGTCTATTAGCTTTTCTGGGGTATTCCCTGCTGTAGTTAATAGCCAGCAAAGCCAGATATTATGACACTCATCTTGACTGTGCTGAGTCCAAAAGCTGCTTATAGCAGCAATGCTGCTCTGCTCAGATCCCCTTCTCCTTCAGGGAAGGCTGTATACTTAGGATTGCTCCCACCTGGCTGTGAAGCTCCGCAGCTTGCAAAGGGGGCATTTTTTATCTCTAGAAAGGAATTTCTGCCTCTTCCACCTCAGTCAGCACTGTCCCTTATTGTGGGGGTTCTTTTCATCTAGTTTTCAGTTCTTTCTCAGGGGCAATTGTACCAAGAGTAGTTGTAAATTTATTGTGTGTGTGGGAGGAGGTGAGTTCAGAATCCACCTACACCACCATCTTGACCAAACTCCCAACAACATCTGTTTTAGAATTTAGGCTTGTCTGTATATGAAAAAACTTCTGGTACATTGATTGGAATTGTATTAAATATATAGATCAGTTTGGGAAGAATCTACGTCTTAACTATGTTGACTCTCCCAACTTTCATATTTATTTAGGTCATCTTTGATTTCTTTCATCAGCATTTCATAGTTTTCCACATACAGATACTGCCCATGATTTGTTAGATTTACACTTGTGTTTTTTGGAGCTAATGTAAACAATATATTTTTTTAAAATAAATTTAATTTCCAGTTGTTCATTGCTTGTGTATAGAAACATGATTGGTTTTGCATCCTGGGACCTTGCTACACTTAGTTCTAGGAGCTTAGTTGTACAACCCTTGGGATTTTCTGTACCATAAATGATCATGTCATCTACAAACAGAGGTTTCTTTGTCATGCCTTATTGCACTGCCTAGGTCTTCCAGTACGATGCTGAATAGGAGTGGGTAGCATAGACATTTGTGCCTTGTTCTCGGTCTTAGAGAGAAAGCATGAGGCCTTGACCTTTAGGAGTGATGTTGACTGTAGATTTTTTTTTTTTTTTTGTAGCTGTCCTTCATCAGGGTAAGGAAGTTCCCTTCTATTCCTAGTTTATGAGGTTTTTTTTGTTAGTATTTTAATCATGAATTCATGTTAAATTTTTTCTGAATTAATTGGTAATATCATATGGTTTTTCTATTCAGTTAATACAATGGCTCAGATTGATTGATTTTGTAATGTTGAATTGGCCTTGCATTTCTGAGATAAACTCTACTGGTTGTGATGTGTTGTTCTTTTTATGTATTGCTGGATTTAATTTGCTACTATTTTGTTGAGGAGTTTTGCATCTATGTTCATGAGACAGAATGGCCTATAGTTGTCTTTTTTGTACTATCTTCATCTAGTTTTGGTAATGCTGTTTCATAATATGAATTATTTTCTGAAGAGATTTATAGAATTGGTGTCATTCACCTTCATTTTTGAAAGATATTTTCACTGGTTAAAGAATTCCAAGATGCCCTATTTATTCTTTTGGTACTTTCAAGATATTTCTCTGCTGTTTTGTAACTTGCATTGTTTCCCACAAGAAATATACTGTAACTCTTATTTTTTTCCTCTTTGCATAACATACCTTTTTAAATCTGCATGCTTTTAAGATTTCTCTATATCACTGCTTTTGAGAATTTGAATATGATGTACCTTGTAGTAATTTTCTTCATGTTTCCCATGCTTGGGATTTGTTGAGCTTCTTGATCTGTGGGGTTATAGTTTTCATCAAATTCGGAAAAATTTTTGCCATTATTCCTTAAAATATTTTGTTAATTTCTTCCCTTTTAGGACACTAATTATCCTGATATTTAGCTCCTTGAAATTGTCCCACAGTTCATGGATGTTCTGTTCATTTTTTCCAGTCTTTTTTTCCTTGGTGTTTCATTCTGGATAGTTTATATTGCTATGTTCTCAAGTTCACTAGTCTTTGTCCTGGAATGTCAAACCTGCTGTTAATACCATCTAGTGTGTTTTTCATCTGAGACATCTCTAAAAAGTTCAGATTGGGTCATCTTTATAACTTCCATTTCTCTACTTAATGTGTTTACTCTTTCCTCTAATTTACTCATCACATGGAATACAGTTACAATAATAAGGTAATACAATACTCTTTTATTGTCCTTATCTACTAATTATTGTCTGTATAATTTCTGGGTCAGTTTTGATTGATTGATTTTCCTGTCATTATGGGTTGTATTCTTTTGTTCTTTACCTCCCTGGAAATTTGTGATTGAATGCCAGATGTTTTATATTATACCTTAGTGGGTGCTGGATCTTTTGCATTCCTTTAAATATTCTGCAATGCAATTAAGTTACTTAGAAACGGTTTGATCTTTTTGAGCCTTGCCTTTAAGCTTTGTTAGAGTGTTCAGTCAAGGCTTACATTTTCCCTACTATTTTAGGCAAGAGACTTAGTTCTCTAAGCAATGCTCCATGAATTATGAGGTCTTCTACTCTGGCTGTTGGGAGCAGTCACTGTTCTTGATTCTGTGTGATCTCTGGGACTGTTCCCTCTAATCATTTCCATATGTCTGCCATTCCCCAGCCCCCTCATCCCACCCCTGCCAGGCCTCAGGTAATTTCCTCAACTGCATATGCTGATTAGTACTCAACTGAATACTTGAGGGGGCTCTTCTGAAGATCCTCTGGGTTCTCTCTCTGTGTAGCTGTCACCTTTCCAGTACTCTGTCCTGTGAACTCAAGCCACCTTGGGCTCCCTAGATTCCCAACTCTATATCTTCAACTCAGGGAGACCACTGGGCTCTCCATCCCTACATCACAACCTGGAAACTTTCTCTAGGCAGTGAACTCAGGTGTTCATAGGGTTCATCTCATTTAGTTCCTGTCTCTCAGAGATCACTGTTCTTTACTGCCTGATGTGCAATGTCATGGGAGCCTTTGTTTCATGTATTTTGTTTGGTTTTTTAGTTGTTTCATACAGGAGGAGAAACCTGACCTCTGTTATTTCATATTGGTCTGAAGTGCAAGTTGAAGTTCTGGGCTCCATTTTTCTCCTGTTTCCTCATCTTCTCCCTACTCACAAGTCTTGAATCCTTCCATATCCTTAGATGTGGAATTGAAAAAACTTTGTAGAAACAGCCTCTGGCCTGTGGTCCCTAGGAACTTGTGTCTGGCTGAGTTTGGCAAGGGCCAACCCTCCTGCAGTTTATACCTTTCCAGTGTGGCCTGACGCTGTGGGCTCTGACCTTGACCTTTAGCTCTGTGGCATGGCTGCCAGGCTATATTCCTATCCAGGGCTGACATAGGTGTGTTCCTTTTGCTGACAGCCCTGTAAGAAAGCAGGTTCCTATTGTCAAGAATATTTTATTTTTTATTGGGATGTAAGGCTCTACCTTCTGTTTTTGTGTAGATATTTTAATATTTTCTACACAGAGTAGCTCAAGGATGCCCTGACTTTACTACAGTGTGTCTCTAGCTTTGTAGTAATAGATTTTGCAAAAATTGGCCTATAACATAAAAAGACAGAATTTGAATTAGAAAATATGGTGCTGCTGTCCCTGGTCTAAGAGGGAGGAACTCTGGACCTGTCCTCTTGTATGAACACAAGTGATTATGCTTCTTCCTTTTCTGAGTACCAACCCCAGGTCCTCCTATAATAGATACTGGCTGTTCCTGTGGCCCTGGGGCCCAGGATGACAGCTGTTCTCCTGAAACATGTCCTTAACTGCTATTTCAGGAGAGCACAGAGTGCCCGTGAGCTAAACAGCAATATTTTAGTTAGTGCCAAATTTACTAAAGAACTCTAGCAAAATAAACAGAAGGGGATAGAAGAAACAAGAACAGCAGCATATTATTCTGCTAGGGCTGCCATAACAAAGTACCACATACTCGTGGCTTAAACAACAGAAATTTATTTTCTCACAGCTGTGGAGGCTAGAAGTCCAAGGTCAAAGCACTGGCAGGTTTGGTTTCTCCTGGGGCCTCTCTCCTTGATTTGCAGGTGGCTGCCTTCTCTCTGCATCCTCACATGGCCTGTCCCTGTACAAGGGTGTCCCTGGTGTCTCTCCTGTGTCCCAATCTCTTCTTCTTAGAAGGACACCATTCACATTGGATTAGGACCCACCCTAATGACCCTATTTTAACTTAACCACCCCTTTGAAGGTCTTGTCTCCAAATACATCACATTCTGAGGCACTGGGGGTCAGGGCTTCAACACATGAATTTTAGGAAGAGAAAATTCAGTGCATAACAAGCAGCGTGTTGATGAGTACATGGAAATTAAACATATATTTCCACTTTTGTATTATGTTTGAAAATTTTCATAATGAATAAAGTTAAATACTAAAGAAGGTAAAGGGATTTGCACTAACCTGGGGAAAATTCTGCCCAAACAAATATTTCTTTGTATAATTGCTCGTGAAAACATTCCTTTTCTGTGTATTGTCCTCCTGTGACATGATCAACACAAACACACACACACACACACACATACACATACACAAAGCATTGAACCTTAAGTACTCTAAGTTCTTAGAACACAGTCCTTCTATCCTGTCTAGGGCCATATCTCAACCACTGCTCCTCAGGCATTGACGACAATAACAACAGTGGGAATTAGCATTTGTATGGGGTTTTGAGAAAGGATTGCATATATTTCTCACATTTCCGCAGTCCCTGGGAGGCAGGCAGGCAGTATGGGTGATACTATTCCCAAGGTAGGGATGAAGAAAGGGACTTTTGGACCAGTGACTTACCCAGGTTCCTCAGGGTGGTGTCTGCAGTACCAGATCAAGGATCCAGTCTTCTGATTCCAGCCCCTTGACTTCCATGGATGTGTTCCCTTTTTGATGGAACAAGGAGTCATAACTTCCACATTATTTTGCTCTCTCTACATTGAAAGAAACTGTGGTTGAATGATGACACCTCTGGCAATGACCCATTTAAAATTGCTGTCAGGTTTTATTAAATGTTATTGCTTCAAGTTGGCACTTTAATCTATCAATATCAAAACCTACTTTTATATTTAGTTCATTGTGTTTAATTTCTGAAGTGCTGAGCCTTAAAAAGTTTTTATCTTTTTGGAAAGGTTGAATTTATGAAATGGACACGTAGGACAATTTTATGCGGTGCAGTATATTTTGCTTTTTAATGCCATAGGCCCGTTTAAGAATCACCTTTGTTAGGAATACTGCTCTCTTAGGTCTATTAATTATCCTGATATGAACTGAAATACTGTTCATTTCAAGGGAAGGCTGGGCCATAAATAAGGAAAATCTTTTCTGTGAACTTTTTACCTTCAAATCTTTCCTCTGATGTATCCTTTCATCGTTTTAGTTCAAGAAACAATTTATATGTACTGCAAGAATTCGGAACGACTTTTTTCCCTATGGACTCAAGACCAAATGTTTTTTTCTCCAGTAAACACATGCAATAGAGTGAGCTGTTAGAATATGGAAAATAAAAAGTTTTTCTCCTTCCTGTGGACTCACTATCTCCTTTCACTCCCTTTCTTCTATCCCAAGAAAGAGAGGCCAATTGTGGTTCCTGGAGGCTGAGTTCCCTCCCTGCCCCTTGCGCCCTTTCCCCATCCTAACCCTCAGCCTGCAGGGTGGTGTAAATAGTTTAAGGGTTTCTAGATCTTTGAGATGACCCTGGATTTTCCCAGAGATAGATGGGCTTGTGGGTTAGATAAGGCAGAAATGGGCAGAGACCCAAGAGACAGAAAATCACCTTCAGAGAGTGGAGGGATAGTGGGGCCTAGGGCTTTCCTGGAGCAGCAGCACCGTGCCCAACTTGCATGCAGTGGTCTCAGAGGGACTGCTGGGCAATGGCTGTGGCACTGGATGCTAAGTGCTGAGGCCCTGAGCACAGCAGTGAAGGCCTCTGTGGCCAAGCCTGGTGTTGAGGATCCAGCCATGGGAAGTGGTGCCTGTGACTGCACTCAGACAGCAGAGCTCGAGGGCTAGCGACAGGCAAGGCACACCAAAGCATGTTGGGTAGCAGAGGGAACGACAGCAATAATGGCAACCGCCATGGACTACCAAGTTCCTGTTCTATTTATATCATATTCATTTACTCATTTATTGTCTGTCTCCCTGCCCTAGTAAATTTCTCATTAAGTATTTGTTGAATGTGTAATGGATGAGTCAATGAATTTTTCTCATAGCTATTATTTAAAGCTCCCAGATTCTTCTGTGATGCCAGGGAGGGCTCCGAAGCATGTCGACTTCCAATTTATTGCCACCCTGTGGTTTCTGTTGACGTCTCAAGCCTTGGCAGCACCATTTGTCCTGTGCAGCCGTACAGGCTCTTTGAGTGGCCCTGGCATTCTTTCCATATGCCACGTCAACACTTGAATTCTTCAGAAGATTCTTGTGTGCAAAGAAATTTGCTCACAGCTTCTGGATCTTTGTATCATTTGGAATGCTTTCGGCTGTGTTCTGGTTTTCTATTGCTGCTTAACAAAACCCCAGAAAACTTAGTGTTTTAAAAAATTTATTACCATCTCTCAGGGTTCTATTAGTTGATGGGGCTCAACTGGGTGGTTTTCGTTTAGGATGTTTTAGGTGATTGCAGTGAGATGACAGCTTGGACTGGAGTCATCTGTATGCTTGATGAGTGCAGCAATAGGAAACTAATACAAGGATGAAGACAGAAAGTTAGAATACAAAGTAGAAAAAAATGATAATTAACAGTTGTAGGGTACTTTACGTGTGGGGCAAAGTCTTTTCTATATCTGTTATCTCATGCAACAACACATTAACTATATTATGAGTCTTAATCAGACGATAAGGCAAATATAGACGGTGCCTACATTAAGAAAAGCATTTACAAGAGGGGCTATTACAACATAACCTTGAAGGAAGAATGCGATTTCTACGAATGTAAAAGATGGGAGGAAGGACTCTCTACTCTGCAGGAACAGCGTGGACAAAGATTCCGGAAGATGAAAATGTACGGTAAAGGAAAATGATCTAGGAGCTGGAGTAAGTGGGACCTGGAAGACGATCTGAGGGAGAGAGTTTATGCAGTATAAGTGAAACTTCATGAGTCTTACTAATTCGAGAGAGAAGTAAACTCATTTCTTCACAATTAGCAAGTCCCGGCTAAATCCGACATGTTCAGAGCAACACACCTGACTGCTAGCCATGTCTTCAAGCACGTGCCTGTTATCATATTACTAAGTTGGCAAATTGGCTTCTTATTTGAAATGGTGGCACCTCTGGCTGGAAAAAAGTTTCTTTTTCTCTATTCATCAAGAATAGCTCCCTGAGCGATATAACAATGTCATATGTTATTAGTGACCTAGGGTTAGACACTAAGCCCAGCACGGGAGGTAGAAATGATGAAGTGTCAAACAACCTTTGACAATCCCTTAGGAAGGTGTCATGGTGGAGGTCAACATACTGCCTCATACAGGTCCAACAAAGTGTTCCTGTAATTGAGCACCAGAGAAAGTCCCTGTGTTTAGATGACTTACTCTACGAAAATTAATATTTGAGTAGCATAGCTTAGCAAGATGTTCATATTGTGAGATGCATGTGGGTACCAATTGGCTAAGGGAATATCGGATTCACAGCTCCCACCTGAAGAAACTCAATGTGTGGAAAAACATGTGTCTCTCTCTCTGTCTCTGTCTCTCTGTTTCTCTCTCATTTCCTCTAACCGCCCTTCCCTCCACCACTTGCTCCTTGTTGTGGAGCAGAAATAGGCAAATGTGTGGAAGTTAAGCATGTATACAATTGTTCATTTCATGGTTGCAGGACCCTGCCAGCACCCCCAGCCATCTTTCCTCCCTGGAGAGCCTGGACTGAATATGCTCAAGGAAAGTTTTGGAAGCCTCCTTATCTCTCTACCTCTTGAGTCTGGCAAGCAGCCAAACTCCCTTCCTCCCCGCCCTGTTCCCGGCTCCTCTCAGCTCTCCAGAACCAAAAACGACTGCAGATGGAAGGTATCTCTAGCCCCTAAATGGGCCTCTAGCAGCCAAAATGGCCACTAGACACCCTAAAGCAGGTTCCCAGGGCTCTTCAGTCAGCTTCCCACTTGACAAGCATTTATGGAACTCTTTATGGTGCCAGGCTATGTGCTATGTGGCAAGGACACTGTGGTAAACAAGACTTGGTCACAAACCACATCCCATCTAAACAATAAGAGTGTAACTCCGTACCACCAATCTCTGCACCTCATGGCACACATAGAAAAATCATACCTGTATCACATACTTGGAGCTGTGCTGTGTGGTAGCTGTCTGCAGACTGCTATTCATACAACCGTACCAGCAAAATAAGAATTCATGAATCAGGACACATACAGAAGGATATGACAAAAACACTTGTCAAGAAAATTGGAATGTTATAAATTTATAAGTAATTGTTTTAAAATCATTTAAATTCATCATCACTCTACAAAACATATAACCATCAATATCTTGTGGCACATCTATTATCTAGTTACAGAAGCTCTGGTTTAATTCTTATAGTTTTCCCCCAAATCCTACCCACAGCCCTGTGAATTTTAGGGAAGGGGAAAGAAAGAAGATTCAGGCCACCCTCAGCCTCCTGGCTTGGCGTTGTCCTGGGGCCCCTATTGCCAACTCTCTACCGGTCTTTGGTGTTTGTCTTCATTACGGGTTGTTTACTTTCAATTCTTTCAATCCTCTAATGTAGGACCAATAAACCCAGCTCAGACATACCCCAGGCCCTCCTTGTCCCTTACTCCTATCTGCCTGCCACCTTCACCTCTGCCCCCACCCCACTGCAGGGTATCAGCCCTAGCCTTTCTCGGCTACCTCGCAGGACCCATGACCATAGTGGTGGGCACACACTCACTGGTGGGAGATTGAGCATGGGAAGGTTAATGGCTGTGTGAGTGGGAAGGAATTAGGAGCTGTCAGAATCCTTTCTCTCTCATCTTCCATGACAATAAAGACGTTGGATGATAGCACTGAAGCAAGCCAAGACTGCTTCAAGGTTTTCTTCCTCCTCAAAGCGCTTGCTTTTGGAAGTGAGGAAATGGGCTAGATTCTCTCTTCAGTCATTCACATCCATTTCGATTGATGCTGCAGGCTGAGCAATAAACAGCTCTCAGCTTTTCTCTTTGTCGGCTTTGCCAGCGTCCTTTGGCTTTAGCACGTCTACAGTTGCCTCTGGTCCAAGTTACCAGAAAGAGATCCCCTCAGCATTCTAGGCCCCCCTCGGAGCTTATTCTTACTTTAAAATCACACACCCGCTGCTGCTGCTGTAGTCGAGTCTATCATGCTTTCTCATCTGGATTATTGCAGTAGTTTTCTAAGTGGTCCTCTACCTTTCGTTAGCCTTAACTCCCTCTCTTGACACCAAGCCATCAGTAGAATTGGCTTTCAGAAGAGGAAATCTGATCAAGTCACCTGCCTGCTTGAAGTCCTTCATGAACTTTCCCTGTTTGTAAGATAAAGGCTTCCCTCATTTAAGTGTCTGTTCAAATGCCTTGTCAGAAAGGTCTTCCCTTACCGCCCTTACCATCCAACTCAAACAGTCCCACCCCACACTCTCTATCTTCTCACATTGGTCTATGTTCTTTCTTATCACCATACACCACATTATATATCTGTGTACTCTCTGTCACCCTCCACTAGGACGTAAGCTCCGTAAAGGGCTTCTGTCTCTTTTACTCATGGCTGTGTGCCGGCAGGTAGTAGGTGCTTAATAAGTAGTTGGTGACTGTTATTTGTTGAATGAAAATGAGATAAAAATACTTTTCACAATCAGTTCACCACTCCCAGTGAGAGTCTCTAGCCTGCTGCACCCCACCCCTGTCCTCACTACCATCTGCCCACACAGAACATGCCATGAACTTTCAGACAACTGGAGATGGGGGCATATTCTTCACTTTGCCTGGGCTTGTCGTCCCTTCCTCAACATCCCCAACCCAGCAATTATTCAGAAAATCCTTCCTAGTATCCAAGATGAAGCCCAAACATCACGTCTTCTCTAAACATCTTCCTCAGTCTACTCCTCAGCCCCACCCAACAGCCTCGCTTCTCCCACCCTGGGCAGAATACTCCTTCCTTCGGCACTGGGAACAGAGTTCTCCTTTGACATGGAGCACTGTAGTTACCTGTTTATATGGAAGGCAGCAGAGAGTCCTAGTTACGAGTGTAGAATCTAGACTGGGATTGTAAGGTTTAAATGAAACTTCATCACTGACCGTGACTCTGGGCTTGTCCCCTCCCAGTCTCTTTCTTTCTGGAACAAACTATCATTGATTATCTGTTCTGGGTCAGGCACCATGTTAGATGCTATCCACTATGTATAAAAAAATTCCGCTACTGTGCAAAAAGTATGATAATAGAGGCAGAGGGCAAAAACAAAGTTTGGTGCTTTGGGAATTGTCTTTGTGGATGAGATTTCACGGGAACTAAGTCTTGAAGGACAACTAGAATACAGACTGAAGTCGTTTAGAACTTTAGTGATAAATATATTATTTTGTAACAATAGTTTAAAGTGCATATTTAACATGAGGGAACAAAAGTATCATAGACAAAAAATTTCATTTTTAATATCTTGGGTCTCTAAAGAAATCTGACATGATTGTAATTTAAGACCCACTGATTTTGAGAGTGTGTTGGGATTTATTTTGGATTCTAGTTAAGGGTAACTTTAGACAAACTTTTCAGCAGCCAAAGGATAAAATGGAGCTCTGGTTCTCTTTCTCCCTCCCTTTTTCTCTGTCCTCACACCTATTTTACCCTGCAACCTAGTTTTCAACTTAGTTTATCCAAGTAGTTTGTGATCTTTAGGAAATATATTCTGCAGTCAGTGTCCTTATTTATTAAAATCTTTAATGATTCATATTCTTATTTTTCACATCTTTGAGTGGAAATAATCTTTCAAAAATCTATTGTAGATTCTTAGCATAGCTCAGTATCTTTTGTGTGTGTGTGGTGGTAAAGTATAGATACCGTCATGTCTCTGCCACGTATTAGCAATTTGATCTTGGGCAAATTAATCAACCTCTCTGAAAGTTGAGTTCCTTGTTTGAAACTGGGCTAACTCTCCTTACTTCACAGAATGAGCTTTTTGGAGAAGTGAGTCTACTCATAAAGTTCTTACCACAGTACCTGACTTGAAAGACAAGCAATTCATGAAAGTTTGAACTCTCAGGGACTATGGGGAACTTACTGAAACAGCTCAGATTGGTGGTAACAGCTGTTTAGTCTTCCAGAGTAGATGACTTAGTTTTATTAACTTTCTTATCCAGCCGCATTCCCACCTTCCCTCTTCCCAGCTGGCTTCAGTAATATCATCAGAATAATCTGGAGACAGACATGGAGGGGAGGAGGCAAGCATGTTCATAAAAGCCCGGAGGTTCTTTTAGTAAGGATTGGGCCCTAATTTTCTTCTGCCCTTATCTATGATGTCACTTATTTATAAATTTTTGGAGACTAGACACCATGTCTTAATTAGATTCCTCATTACCTTTCACCTCATTTTTTTGGCAGGACATACATTAGAAAGTAACTCCTGTCCACAGCCACACATGGTGTCTTAGAGGCCCTCTGGTGATAGGCGTGCTCTGATTGTGGTTTCTCACCAACATGGGCATAGCTTAAGCCTCTGAATGCCAGCGACGTTGGGTATGCTGCATGCAGAGAAATCAGAGCTGGAAGCGAGGCAAAGCATGCAGCTCCAGGCTGTCTCCTTCTGTTTCTTCCTTCATTGCTCACTAATTAGATTTTAGGAAGAGTGCAAATCAGGAGGAAACAAATGGAAAGCAGAGAGGTTATTCTAGGGTCATTTCTATAGATTCAAAAAGGAGCAAATGAGTGAAGCAAAGGAAAGCTCGGAGAACTGCCCCTTGTCTTTCTCCCGTCTTCAGTCTCAGAGTTCTCTCACACTCTTGGACACGTCCCAAAGGCAGGAAGCTTACCCTTCCATGATCCAATCTGGCCAGTTTAAATAGCCAAAAGAGTGCAGTGTATTCTCTCCTCTTAGTTAATTGCTAGAATCACAACTGCTCAATAGTTTAAAGTAGATGGTAGAATGTCAGTGGTATTTTACTGACTCAGTTTAATTAGCAGGGTTATAAATAATGGAAGTTTGCTGGGGTAGTTGCCAAAATGTGATCACAAAGCTCCTATCATTACTGTGAAACAGCAGCCAGGCAAGCAATGCCAGGGAGATAAGATTGTGTGGTCTGTTGTATACACAAGCTCATCTGTATCAGCAGGGCTTCCACGTCTTTCTGCGGAAAGAGCAAAGTGCTTTGTCAGTTCTGGAGCATGAGGAACAAACATGTACAGCCAAAGAATTGACGTCTACTTCCTCAAGATTGATCATTGCTGTGGTGGAGATTACTAGTCATCCACTAAAATTGTTTTTGCTTATATACTGAGCACACGGCTGGACTACATTTCCCAGACTTCCTTGCAGTTGTGTGCACCCATGTGACTAAGATCTCATGATGGAATGTGAGTGGAAATGAATGTGCCCACTTCACCTGGAACTCAAGGCAGTGGGTGATGCTCCTCTCTGTTCTCTTCTCCTCTGTGACAGTCAGTTCTACATGTCAACTTGACTAGGCTATGGTCCCCAGTTATTCAGTACGACCCCAATCTAGGTGTTCCTGTAAAGGTATTTCGTAGCTGTGATTAATATCTGAGTTGACTTTAAGTGAAAGAGATTATCCTCAGGATGGAACTGATCCAATTGGTTGAAAGCTTTAAGAGCAGAGTTGAGATTTCCTTGAGGAAGAAGAAATTCTACCTGGGAACTGAAGCTTCAGTTTCTGCCTAAGAATTTCCAGCCTGCCTTTCTGGAGAGCCTGCCCTCTGGATTTTGGAGTTGCCTAGCCAGCTCCCATAATCACATAAGCCAATTCCTTGCAATAAATCTCTTAATACATATTTATCCCACTGGTTCTGTGTTCTGGTGAAATCCTGACAAATATATCCTGCGTGTTCTTTTCTCTTCTATGTCCACGTCCTCTTCTCTTCTGTGTCCTCTTCTCCTTTCACACTATCTTGAACCCACGGTGATCCAGTCTTGACCATGTAGGTAGTGATGTCACTTATTTATAAATCCAAGAGTGGAGGCGTAGCATGGGGGAGGGACTCAGGTCCCTGATTGTCCCTATACAGAACTGCCTTGCCAACCTGGCAACCCACATCAGAACTGTTATGTGAGTGGGAAATTAGTGTTTTTGTTCTTTAAGCCATTCTCTTTATAAGCATCATTGTTACAGCTATCTACGTTTTACCCTAAGTAATATAATTACTATTTCATAAGTACTGTTGCTTTCAGTGTTCCTATTAATGGATATTAACGTGGCTGAGAACTCCAATGTTAGTCTCTATATGGGGTAGTCACATAGCTTTGTCTATGGTCAAATCAAACTTTGTCAGATACTCAACAAATATTGACTGAGTGCTAACTTATATCAAATAGTCTGGAAATACGACAGCATAAAAATTAAATGGTGTCACTGCCATCACTGAGCTCACTTGTAGGAGACAGTAGCAGAGGGAAGCACAGCTCCATGATCTGTTCAAGGAACAGAAAGATGTTCAGCATGGTAGAGGATTGAGTTTGACACAGGACAGGTCTAGAGATATGTGAGAAACAGATAATATAGGGCCTTTTATGTCATGTTGAGGTATTTGGGCTCTCTCCTCAGAATAGTGGAGGAGTCACATGGTTATATTTGCATTTTTCCACGATCAATCTGACTGCGCTGTGGAGAATGGATTGGAGAAAAGCAAGAATATAAGCAGAGGAAGCAATTTGGAGAGTATGGCAGTAATCCAGCAGGGTGACGATACCTTGGATGAAAGCAGTGGGAGTGGGCACAAAGAAAAGTGGGGCAAAGAGAAAAGTGATTTGATTCCAGAGCTCACTCGATGATTGCCCTCCCCCCCCCCCCCCCCCCCCCCCCCCCCATACAGGAAAGGAAGGGCCCAAGATTGGCAGAATTCCCTTTTTGGTAATTAAGTGGATGAGGTCATCACTGAGAGAGATCAGAGTTGGAGGAGGAGGTCAGGTGGTGAGGGGAGGGGAAGAAGATGGGGATGAGTTAGCTTTGTGTCTGGTTGAGTCTGACACAGCTGTGGAAGCAGTTAGGTCTATGGGTCTGTAGTAATTAAGGTAAATAATGTTAGCTGCCGAAACAAGCTCTTAGTAGTTTAACACAATAAAAGTTTATTTCTCACTCACTTGAAAGTACAGTGTAGCTTGGAATGGTGGAATGGAATCCACTCCATAAACTAATTCAGACTCTTTCCATCTAGAACTTTCTTCCAGATGCCTGGCACTCTTTCATTCACCTGACAGCATGAGTATTGCACTTGGGAGGGTTTTACGGGCTAGCCCTAGAAGTGGAAAATATCACTTCCTCTTATTTCTACCATCTAAGACCCATCACATAATCACTCTGAACTGCCAAGGTGGCTGACAAATACATTCTAGCTCTGTGCCCGTATAGAACAGGAGAATACAGATATTGGTAAACACCAGCCGTCTCTGGCAAGGTTTCTGAACTTGAGAATGAATGGGGTGGAAGACATACAATTAGGTGTCATTTGGTTATAAATAGTACTTAAAGTAATGAATGCAGAAGAGATTGCCAACGTAAAACATATAGAATGGGCAGAAGGCCTAGGATAAGAATGTTGAGGAATACTAACCTAGGGAACAGCCAAAGAAACAGAACTCACGAAGGAAACTGAAGAGGAGAGGTAGGGACGTTGAAGTGTAGTGTCGTAGAATCTAAGCAAAGAGAGTATTTCTAGGAGGAGGAAATAGTCATGAATGTCAAAGGATTATCTAAAGTGTAAAGTATGGATTAAGGAGAATATTCCTGCCCCTGGTAGGAGGTATTAGGGGTGGAAACTATATTTCAGTAGGGAGCAGAATGTTTGGGAGATGATAAAGCAGAAGCAGTGAAGGCAGCAGATTAGTGAACTCTTTCTAGAAGACAAACGCAGCAAACACATAGAAAATACTCCTTTTAGAAAAAGTAACTGTGACATTGTGATTTATAATAAGAAATATATATTTGGTCTTTGTCCCCCTTCTTGGCACAGAGCTCCTTGGAATTTCCTAAGTGAGGAGAGTGATAAAGATGTCTTTTGTTATTCGAATGAGGTGACTTTTGGAAACATCTAAGGATGGGGGCTGGTTGCCAGGAGAACCAATCATGTGATTAGAGGGTTGGAACCTTCAGTGTCACCCCCCTGACCTCTGGAGAGGGGCTGAAGTTCGAATCAATAGCCAATGCCAAGAATTTAATCAATCATGCTTGTGTAATGAAGCCTCCAGAAAAATGCAAAAAGAAGGGGATTTGAAGGGCTTGCCAGTTGGTGACATGTGGAGATATGAGAGAATGATGCACCTGGAGAGGGCACGGAAGCTCCACGCCCTTTCTGCATACCTTGCCCTGTGCATCTCTTCCATCTGAATTTTCCTGAGTTATATCTTTTTATAGTGAACCGGTAATCTAGTAAGTAAAATGTTTCCCTGAGTTCTGTGAGCCACTCTGCTGAATTAATGGAACCCAAGGAAGGGGTCATTGGAACCTCTGATCTATAGCAGGTTGATCAGAAGCACAGGTGACAACCTGGACTTGTGATTGGCATCTGAACTGTTGGGATAGGGGCAGTCTTGTAGGACTGGGCCTTTAATTTGTGGGATCTAATGCTATCTCCAGGTAGATAGTGTCAGAATTGAGTTGAATTGTCAGAGAATTGTTTGGTGTGGGAAAAAGCCAACACATTGTAATTAGTGACCAGAATCATAATACTATTTACAGTAGTATTAAATGCTTAGTAATAAATCTAACACAGAATTTGCTCAGCCCTCTCCTTTTATTCTCCATTTACAGCATCCCATATGGATCTAGGGCTTTGATTTATAGAAGGGCACACCACCTAAGTTGGTTCAATCAGAACTAATCTGGAACTTTCGGAAAAAAGTGGCTCTTTCTTAGGAGATAACAGAGGCTGTTGGATACAAGCTTGGAGCTCAATGCCACAAGTGGAGGACTTGCCTTGGAATAAAGTCAGTATGGAGGAAGCTAAGGGACAGGGAGAGACTAAGACTTGTTGGCTGAGACCTGATATTTGATCTCCTGGATCCATGCAGCCTAAGAATCTACTCTTGAGCTGTTCAGTTACACAGGTCAATACGTTCCATTTTATTCTTCTTAAGCTAATTTGAATTGAACTTGTGTCACTTACAATCAAAAGATCTTCTCTTACAAATGCATCAATAGGATTTGACTGGCATAAATAAAGGTCAAAGGTGGAAGGGAATATTTTCCTTCCTGAAAAGAATTACAACTTGACTGTTAGACGGCTTGCTCTGTGTATTGCCAGTCTAGATGGATTTAAAAGAACAACAAAAATCATCCTTCTCCGTCTAATTATCTCTATACTAGTTTATCTCTGTACTATACATCTATAGAGAGAATATATCTCTAAGGAATATATCTCTACACTGTATACTTTATCTCTATACTATTTTAATAGAAATGTCTTGAAATTAACCTGCATAGAACTCCAGTGCATAAAACAAATGGAAACAGAGGTCCTTTGGTGACTGAGAGAATTGTGGAGCTTCAATCATCTCCATCTATGGAGCTCCATAACACAGTTTGGAAACCACTGCTTTAAGGCTCTGAGGACTCAGGTTTCTCTTTTTCTTTCTGTCTTTCTTTTCTTTTTTTCCAATTCATTTTTACTTTATCTGAGTCAGATAAGCATGTTTTTAAGTTATATAAAATTTAACACTCCATAACAAAAGTAAGTTTGAAGTCAATGAGAAAATTACTTACTATCGCTGTCTTCCCCAGAAGCCGTTCCTGGCCTCACTCATGCACACCCCTAGTCCCACTCCCTAATGAAGAAACCACTGTCAACATTTTACCTGTTGCTACTGACATTACTTCCACATTTTTAAATGAAATTCTTAAATTGCCACTTTTTAAACTTAATTCTAGACATCATTTGTTGAACAAAATAAATTCTAGACAAGAATTTAGCTTGTACATAAATATCACTTCCAGTTCTTTTCCAACCATCTTCCCAATGTGGTTAAAACACAGTTGTTCAATAGCCAGTACGAGTTTGAATTACTTTGGCAATTTAATATTATTCTATGCTAGTCAGATACTGTGTTGTTATTATATTTTTCATAACTCTTTGCTTTTCCCAAACTTAATAACTGCTTCAATTTTTTTCATTTGCTTAGTTTGCAAAACATTACTAATTAGACCTCAAATTCAAATAGACCTCTCAACCCCTGTCAATATGACTTTGCAAATGGTCAGCTAAAACAAAATCTTTCAGTTCTCCCTCCTTCCCACTCTCCTACCACCCTCTCCCTCCGGAGTCCTCTTTTCTCATCTTCTATTCTATAGTGGATGCTCTTAGACTGCTGCACAGTCATCCCGGGATTTCTTTCACCATCATCTTAGGATTTCTCCCTGCCGATCACCTGTGTTGAATCTCCTATACACTGGATCTCATATTTTTCCCTTTCTGTATTCATTTTAACTTTCTATATTCATTCATCCATTTATATATTCATTCTCTTTCTATATTCATATTCATTCATATAATTCTATATTCATAGCTTCCTGGTAGTTTTCTGTAACAGGTGCACAGAAATTAATTTTTAAAAAATCTGTTCATGTCTGAGAATGTTTTTATTCTGTTACTCAATTGATAATTTGTCTGAGTATAGAATTTTAAGTTGGAAATAATTTCCCTCAGACTTTTAGCATTGTTTCATTGTCTTCTAGCTTCTAGGGTTGGTAAATAAAAGCCTGAATAGACCTACTCTTTCCTTGTAGAAACATTTGGAATCTTCTGTATTTTTATTTATCTCTGATTGTTGGGAGACAATTCTTCATGGGTCTCTAGCATTTCTACATGTATTGTGAGCTGAGGCACTGATAGCCTTTTGTTCTTAACTATCTTTTCAAAGATGTTTGTATAGAAAACAGCCTTGGAAGATACTGTCTCTCTTTTGAACAGAGGGCATGCTCGGTTGTTAACCAGCATAATAAAGACAGTATCTCCTTCTGATGCAAAGTTTGGGCAGGTTTGCTTGAAGCCCACTATAAAATAATTGGTTTTCCCAAGCTCAGGATTTCTCAGCTGTGACACAAACCCACAGCATGTGCAGCATCCACCTGGGTTGCTTTGTGTTACCCCCGTGGGACTTGGGGAGCAAGGAGAACCATGTGAATATGAAGCTTATGCTGCTTGCTATGTTGTAATAAAGTCCTTTGTCTCTTAACCAAGAGTCTCATGTCTTCTGTCAGAATCTATGAAACTATGACAGGCTAACTTTGCTTCCAAGTTGGATAAAATTTCAGATCCTTTATAGCTGACAGTGGTGAGGCTTTTTAAATTTATTTTAAGGGCACTCAGCGAGACCTTTTGTATTAGTTAGGGTTCACCAGAGAAACAGAACCAATAGGATATACATATACATGTATACGCGTACATATGTAATAAAGAACTGGTTCCTGCTATCATGGAGGCTGGAGGCTTGGAGTCTCAAGATCTGCAGTCAGCAAGATAGAGACCCATCAGAGGTGGTGTGTAGTTCCAGTCCAGGTCGGAAAGCCTGAGAACCAGGAATACTGATGGTGTATGTTCCAGTTCAAAAGCTGGCAGGCTTGAGACCTGAAGAAGAGCTGATGATTCACCTAGTCTGAAGGCTCGAAAAGACTGATGTTCCAACTCAAACAGTTAGGCAAGAGGAGTTCCCTCTTACTCCACCTCTTTGTTCTATTCAGGCCTTCAATTGATTGGATGAGGTCCATCCATATTAGGGAGTCTGCTTTACTCAGACTACTGATTGATATTACTCTCATCCAGAAGTATCTTCTTGGACACACTAGAAAATAATGTTTGGCCAAATGTCTGGGCATCCTGTGGCTCAGTCAAGTTGACACATAAAATTAACTGTCACAAGCCCAACCCTTGTCAACTTGGCACCTATATGTATCTCATTAAACCACACTTAGTCTCCAAATAAAGACAATAATAAGGTTATAATTCCACCTAACATGATGGAACTATTCTGCATATAGCCAAAACGCACCTACTCCTTCCCCAGAAGAGGAGGGGAAGTCTTTGAATGATGTTTACTCTTCTCTTTGATATCCTGTAGCTTGCGTACTATGAAGTAAAGTCAGTGCATCTTTTATTACGTGATAAGGGAATAAGAGAAGGAAGAAAACAAGGATATTTGCTTAATATGTACACATACACAAATATATTCATCAGAAAATAAGGAGAAAATACTCATGAGAATTACAGTCCTCATTTCTGTAACTGGCCATGTGGTTGCAGCTAGTATTTATAACTACCTTCTTCCACTACCCATTCTATATTCCTTTTGCCTTCAGCAAGCACCTCAGCTGGTAATGTTCTTTACCTGGTGGGGTGACCCAAACCTTCCTTCCTGAAGGCTCTGAGCTATTAATAGTCCTGCCTGGATTGGGTTGTCATAGTTTTCTGTTGACCTTGATCACAGGGCGTGGTAATCAGTATTACCTAAGGGATCTCCTGTACTCCAGGCTTGTTCTTCCTCACCTCCTTTGTGGAGCAGTAGTCCAATTTCCCTGTAATCAGGATCAGTCACCCTAGCCAGCACAGTAACTCCCTCCTTTGCCTGTTGATTCAGACATGAGGAGTTCAAAGTGGCCAGGTGGCAGTCTTAACATCCTATTCAATGGAATCATTACTGTGTGTCCTAGAGGAAGCATCTGTCCCTTTGGAACTAAGACCTCTAAGCCATCGAGCATAAGGTTACAGGGACAGGAAGCAAAAATTTTGCTAATGAGTCACTAAAGGTAATAGTGAGTGGTACCACTCCCATTTCCACCTCTTGGTTCTTGGCTCTGAGAGAAACAGCATCATTTTTGGATGCTGATTCAGAGCATATACAGCCTTCTAGAGAACCTTGCACCAGCCCTGCAAGGTATCGCCACCTAGCTGCTGCTGTAACTGAGTCTTCGAAAGGCTATTCCATGGTTCGATCAAGTCAGCTACTTCACGATGGTAGGGAACACGGTAAGGCCAGTGAATTCCATGAGCACGGATCCATTGCTGCACTTCTTTTGCTGTGAAGAGAGTTCCTTGATCCGAAGATGGGAACTACTAGGATGTGGTAAAGACATTCTATAAGTCCAGGGATGATAGTTTTAGGTTGTGTTCAGAGAAGGCAAATCTGTATCCAGAGTAAATATCTATTCCAGTAAGAGTAAAATGCTCCCCTTTCCATGATGGAAGCAGTCCAGTGTAATCAGCCTGCCACCAGGTTGTCATAGTGGGGACTCAGTGTTGGTCTCTGCTGCTGGCAGATTGAGCACTCAGTGCTGGCTGTAGCTAGGTAGGACTTGGTATGTCCATGTTGCTGAGCCCATGCATAACCTCAATCCCTGCCACCATGGCCAGTTTGTTCATGAGCCCGTTGGGTGATGACGAGGTGGCTGAACAAAGAGGTTGGATGGTATCCACAAAACAGGTCATCCTAATCTCTTGATTATTAAATCATCCTCTGCTGATGTCATCCTTTGTTGAGCATTCATGTGGGACACACATATCTTCAAGCTTTTGGCCCATTCTTAGAGGTCTATCCACACACTTCTTCCCCAAATTCTCTTGTCATTAATTTTCCAATCGTGTTCCTTCCAAGTCTCTGATTGTATAGCTGAACGATTGGCTAAAGCCCGTGAATTGGTATATAATTGCACATCTGGCCACTCCCCTTGCAAGCAGAGTGAACAATGAGGTACACTGCTGGAAGTTCTGCCCAGGGGAAGATTTCCCTGTACCACTGTCCTTCAGGGATGTCCCAGAAAGCGACAGCTGCAGCTGACCTCTTTTGGGTGGTGCCTGGATATTGTGCACACCTGCACACCTATAAATGAGGCCTGAGTCCTCTCTTCCTCTGTCAACTGATCATAGGGAACTCCCCATGAGGCCATAGGTACAGGCTGAGAGACAGAAGATGGTACAGCAGGAGTGGGGACCGTGGCCATTTCCTCATGTAACTTACTTGTGTCTTCAGGGCCTGCTTGGGCCTGATTGGTCCTCCAATTTTTTTTTAATCTATTATAGCCTATTTAAATGTCCTATTTTCTAGATTTCCTTGAATTGACCTTCTAGTAATTCTTTATTATTTTCTAAATTAAACTTTTTGTTTTGAGGTAATTATAGATTCATGTCCAGTTGTAAGAAATAATACAGATAAATCCGTGTATTCCTTACCCAGTTTCCCTCAATGATGATAATTTGCAAAACTGTAGTACAATATCATAACCAGGATATTGAAACAGTCAAGTGGAGAACTTCTCCATCGCTACAAACATCCCTCATCTAGGCCCTTCAGAGCCACAGCCACTTTCCTTCCCCACCCCATCCCTAATCCCTGGCAACCAGGAATCTGTTCTCCATTTGTATAATTTTGTCCTTTCGAGAGTGCTATAAATGGATGAATACAGTATGTAACCTTTTGGAATTTTTCACTCAGCGTATTTCCCTCGAGATTCATGTAAGTTTTTTTATGTATCAATTGTCTGTTCCATTTGATAGCTGAGTAGTACCCCATAGCATGTTTACTTAACCATTCAAGTGTTGAGGGACATCTATGGTGTTTCCAGTTTTGGGCTATTAAAAATAAAGCTGCTATGAAAATTCAGGTACATATTTCTGTGTGAACATAACTTTTTCATATTTCTGGGATAAATGCACAGGAGTGCAATTGCTGGATTGTATGGTAGTTGCATATTTAATTTTCTAAGAAACAAACTGTTTTTCAGAGAGATGTACCATTTTACTTTCCCAACAGCACTGTCTGAGGGATCCAGTTTTTCTGCATCATCATCAGCATTTGATATTGTCACTATTTTTAATTTAATTCTTCTGATAGGTGTATGATGATATCTCACTGTGGTTGTAATCGGTATTTACCTGATGTCAAATGATGTTGAATATCTTTCCATGTACTTATTTGCCATTTATATATCGTCTTTGGTGAAACGTCTGTTCATATCTTTTGCCCATGCTCTAATTAAATTTTTGTTTTTCACTGTTGAGTTTTGACCAGTATGTATTTTGAACTTTTTATTTTGACTTTCTCCCTTACCAAGAGATCTTTCTTATCTGAATTCCAATGATAGATGAAACAGATCCTGGTCTATTTTTTCATGGGTACAATGTCTTCTTTTATCTTTCTGAGATTATTAACCATATAGAATTATTAGAGAGAGCTTTGACATGTGCATTGGTTTTTTATCCTGGATATTCCTTTCTTTTGTTTGTTTTATTCTCTTTCTTCATTTCCCTATTGAAGCTTTCCTCTGCGATTTGTGGTTCAGGACTGCCCCTAAGATTGGGAGACCCCGCACAAGACTACAAACAGAAGCCCATAAGCCATATATCTAAATATTTAGAAATTATAAGTCAAGCTAACAAACTGTTCAATTCTCCTACCTTGTCAAGTAGACTTTGAAAACAATTACAATAACAATAAAAAAAAGTATATAAAGCTGGTTTTCATATGACTTAAAGTCATCAAAACATCAAAGACAATTGAATTGTTATAGCTCATGTCTGGGTGTTCCATCCAGCTATAGATGTCTGGACCAGTAATAAAATAAAGATATAACTTATGAATTATTATATATTTTCCAAATTATTTTTCTTGCCTTTATTTCAGAAAATATACTAATTATGTTGTTATAAGCAAGATTTTTACACAATTTGTGTTATTGACAGTAACATCTAAAGAATTAAAAATAGCCATAATTGCATTCAAAGTGTGTATAACTTGAACATATTTTCATCAGAAAATGTAAGTTAAAGCGAATGTAAAAAAGTAAAAATTTCATTGTCCTGTATATTGTCAAAACTTGTTTTTATTCAGTATGTTTGGAATGCGTATTTATGGTTGTGGTTCACTATACTGGCTCTGTGGTAAGTCCAGAATGAGAGTTATCATGTGTAATTTAATACACTTAGTTTTTTGTGCTTCTGATATGTGGGGATGTCTAAAATGGAGGGCCAGGGAAAAGGCCACTCCTGTCTGGGTCAAAGAGTGGTTCTGCTCTCGTCTTCCGTTGATACTTGAGTAGGGCACTAAAAAGACATCTTTCTGTGTGGAACAGTGGAGCTCGTCAACCTGTAGGGTTCTCTCTGTGGTGAAAAGGCATAAGCCGGGCCTTTTCTTGGATTCCCAGTCGTTAGTGCCTTGATGTCTTCTCTCTGGGCAGGTCATTTTCTCCAGAGGAGAATTCTCCAGTCCCCACTGGCTGCTAGAATCTGCAAGTAGAGTAGGTGAAAGAGGCGGGGTGGGAGGGGAGCAGGCCCTTTGTTCAGCCTCCCACACAATCCGCCTGAGTTCGGCCATACTTTATATACCCTTCCTCCGCTTTTTCTGGTGATGTTTCTTGAGAGTAAAATCTCCTGGTGAGTCGAGGAGGAGACCTGGAGTCTCGATAACTTCATATCCAGGCTTTCAACCAATCCTCCTGGCCAGGGCCAAGGTCTCCCCTTCCTCTACCCCTCCCTGGTCCTTCTAAGTCCCTAGTTTTTCGGGGCTGTGAGGGGGGGAATTAGCTTGCCTCTAGGTATTCCCCTCTGCTGGGTTGGTTTCCTGTGCTGTGTTAATTTGGGCATCACTCCTCCATCCACTTAGTATCTTCTAAATCTCACGACCATCAGTAGAATGCTGTGGCCTTCCCTCCCATTCGTTGCTTTTGTGGATTGATACCTTTTAAACGTTTTTGTTCTGTTATTCAATGGAATTTTGAAAGGAAAGGAGATAAATCTACCGTGTTTAGCCGAAAGTGACATCAGCTTTTGGAATTTAAGGGGCAGCATCTTTTAGTTAATTCATGTTTTCTTGCAAGGGCCACAGTCCAATCCTAACCAACTACCATTACTACTAGTAATGGGAAGAATTATTGGAAGGTGTCAGTCAGGGTTCCAGCTGGAAACAGAATTCACCCAGCTGGTTCAGATGAAAATTAATGACAGGAATGCTTACAGAGGTGTGGGTAGGGTTACAGATATAAACAAGGGCTGGTGAGGCACCTGGAGACCTGTAACAGTAGGGAACCAGTACTACTTCTAGGGCTAAAGGGAGAAGGGAGAAAGTAGTGTTACTAGAGGCTGGTGAGAGGTGAAACCTTGGGGAGGGATTGCCTGGTAGGAGTTGTCATGGGAGGATGCAGCTACTGGCAGAGAAGGCACTGAAGCCTGGAGGGAGGGAGCAGGGAAAAAATACTCTGGCTTCTCTCTTCTCCACTTTCTGATGACCTGCAGGTGCCTTTGCTGGCCAACTCCAATGGAAGCCAGGCAGCAAGAGAACAAAAGTGATGCAAGGGGTCTTGGTCAGCTCCTGGAGCCCAGAGTAAGTAAGAGAAGGGAGGGAAGATCTGGGGAAAGTGAGGTAAGCATAGTATAACCACACTAAAGGAGAACAGAGTACCTTGTAGAATCAACAAAACTACTAAACTTCAGAAGAGTGGGAACCCAGCCGATTTCAGGAATCTTAGGACTTCACTGACCTTTATTGCTAATGTTTGCATTGATATGATTCGGTTCCCAATACTCTTAGTCTCCATATCTCTTAGTTCCAATTCTTGACAAAGATTTTTATTGGCCATGAGTCAGCCAGTCTAGTCTCTTCCCTTGTCAGGTGTCACCCATGATCTAATTAGCTATGCCCAGGGGCTTATGTCACGTAGTAAGGATATGGCTGTAGGCATCCACTCCCTTAGGTAAGAAGGCAGTTTTAGAGAGAAGGCCATGGCTGGGAAGGCACCCCAAAATGTATCAGCTACTCAAATGTATGGTGGTTATCCTACAGTGCATGAAGTCATTAGCATAATAGCAGCGATCTCTCCATAAGACAGAGGGTAAGATGGTTAATTTGAGGCACTCTAACTAAGGGTAAAGAATAAAAGAAAGTACAAACGGTGTGTGTGGAGGTGGTGGAAATAGCATTGTCTACTTCATGGCCAGGGTTATTGTGAGGAGTTTGCAGGCTGTGCACAGTGCAACTCCAGGCACCGCCATTCTGCAGCAATGTGAACGATGCCTCCTGTGAAGTGGCAACCTTGTTCTCAACTTTGCCTTAGGACTCATTCTACCATGAAATCACTTGTGTGCTATTTATAAACTTTGTACCACAAGGCTGGAGCAATCCTGGATCCAAGTGTTACCTCTCCCTACATCTACCACCCATGAAAGGTGATAGAGCCAAGCAGAACCTTAAATGCCTTAACAAGGTAACTGTCCATAAACACCAAAGGGCAACAGAACACAGACAAGAGGTTTCAAGAGCCAGCCATTTGGGAAAAGTGCAATCCTAGTGAAATAGCAATTGGTAGCTTTCCTATGGTGAGATGAAATGCTCCTATCTACTCACTGCATACTGTCTCTACGAAAGAAAGAAAATCCGCAAAAAGATTTTTCAATAACTGATAATTTTACTCAAATTACTTGGGAAGGTCTGTTTGGCAGTGAGAGAATTTTTAAAATACTGTAGAGCAGTGGTTTTTAATGTGTGGTCCCCAGACTGGTAGCATCAGCCTCTCCTGGGAACTTACACATGAAAATTCTTGGGCTGGCAAAAGTTTGAGAACCACTGCGTCAGAATCATCTGATGGACTTATTAAAACACAGCTTGTTGGCCCCCCACCCGCTGAGTTTCTGATTTAGCAGGTCTGGAGTGCAGCTCAGGAATATGCTATTACTAGAGAGAAAGTTTTCTTAAAATATGGTTTCCACCCAAAGATTGGTAAACGTATTAGGAACAGTTTTCTGGACTAGTGACCCAGCATGTGTTTCACAGAGTCCTTAGGCAGACACTTTCCAAACAGTTGGGTTGTCTACATCAGCATACAAAGATTCTAAATTTGGCAAGATTTCTCATTTCTAATGTTATTTGCTTTGGGATGGTGATGCCTTAAGAAATCTTTTATAAAATATTAATCCAAGAATAACTTCAACAGCTCACAGAGTTTGTTTCAAATTTAGAAGAAAAATCAAATCAGACCCTGTGCAGCACACATGTAAATAGTCACCATTGTAATTAACTGACCTTGAGAGGTGATTTCTGATGAGCAGTTGCTCTCTATATGCATCAGAGGGCCGTGCGGTTACTCACACAGATGCACCAAGCCAGTGAAACAGCTTTGGAAAAACGTCAGTGAGTCTGGTAGGACACTGGCTATCATCGCAGCATCCATTACTAACTGCTCTACTATCTTAATAGGAACAAGATTTATGTTTTGTAGTCATTGAGAGCAGCCATAATACATATTTCCCTCCCTTTCGTAATTTAATTACTGTCACACATATTACTATGAGCCATTACCACAGATTCCAGAATGTGGAAAGTCATTGGAGCTCGAGCAGCAGAGCCAAGGAAAACACCTGCAAGGGATTTCAAAAGTGATTACAGTTGGGTTGCTGTATTTTGAGTGAAAAATACAGATGATGGAGCAAAGAAGCATCTGCTCCCCCTCTTCCGTCCCTGTGCCATAGTATGTCGTGCATTCGTCTTGTGACTTCAACCAGCCCTGCTCCCTCGGAGCACACTGTACTCATTCATACATATGGTCATTCAACAAACACTGATGCTTGATAAATATTTACTAAAGAAAGAATGATCAATGTCTGTAAACAACTGTTTTCGGAGCAGATGCTGTTTGTGGGACTTGGTAGTCACATGGATGACAAGAGTCTGACATGTTTCTATGCTAACACCTGACAATTATATGATTTTTCTCAAGTTCTTAAGGAGATTTCGTGCACAACATTTTATGTCCCTCCAGCCCCAGTCCTAGGATTGGACCAGAAAGCAATGAGCCCCACAGGGAAGCAACAGAAACCTGTATTGAGTGACTTCACCAAGGGCTCAGAGCCGTCAAGGAGTGGGACGGGTACTCATAGGCAGGTTTTTCCTTCTCAAGTTCAGCATTTAACAATTAAAACAAATAATAAAAGCAATGCTATTAGGGTTCAGTATTATCACTTTCTCTTTCTAGACTATTGAGTTTAGCTTGTCCTTTTTTCATTTGGCAAATGAGAACAGTTTTTCCCCCCCAGTTCCTTTCCCAAGATACAGCTGGCTGCAGTATTAAGGACAGAGGTGAGAGAAACCTAGCCTTGGTCCCCAAAGTCCAGGTACATCGCAGGTGCTGGGGCCCCCGGGTGTTGGGTGCAGTGGTTAGGGGACTATCGCCATTCGAAGGCGAGTTCCTTCCACTGGCCTCGCAGTGCTCCTCACTCGTCCCAGCTGCTCCAGCGCTAGCCCAGGCAGCCCACAGCAATGCGCTGTTCCCATAAAACAATGGCCCTTGTGTAAAACCAGCTTCAAATGCTGCCCCCTCCTTCCTGAGATGTTGAAAATTGCTGTTTCTAGCTGGAAGGGAAAACTGCTGTTTCTAGCAGAAAATGCCCTGTAAGAAGAGGGGCTTAATACATATCCTACAGAGTGGCCCAGCTTTTGGTTTTGCTGCAGGGCACTCTGAGAAGCTTCCTTAAGATTTCTCAAATGCCATACTTAGTTTCACATAAGCTAAAGTAAAACTAGACAAACAAAGAGAGGGTATTCAATTTTAGCTTGGACTAGAAAGTAAAGCAAGAATAAACAGAACATGATTCAAGGTTTCTCAGGAGGTGCCTGCAAGTCTTGCACAGAGCATATTGGTATAAATAAAGTCATATTTGTGCCTGATGATATAGACGGGTTATATTTCTAAGCATCTTGTGTATATAGCCAGTAGGAGATATCATTGAATGTTTATTTTTAAGAAGCTTAGTTTTTAACACCAAATTTACTGACCATAAAACATGCTAGACACTAAAATCTTTAGCAAAAAAAAAAAAAAAAAAGAAAAAGAAAAGAAGAAAGCCAAAAAACTGCCAAAAACTATGTACTTGGCCACAGAAATGGAGATTGCTCTTCACAGGTCCTGACAAGCTGTGTCCAAGGCAGCCTTTTCGAGGTACACAAGGATGTGTTGGTTTTGGTGAGGGCAGGAGTCAAAGAGTCTTCTGCTTAGTTCAAGCAGAAAAGGACTTATTACGGGGTAATAAACGGTTTACAGAAGAGTTGGGGAGGTTAAAGAGTGAGCCTTGAAGAATGGCTTCAAGAGCCCGAAGGCCAACAGGAAACTGCAGAATTGGGAAGCTGCTGGTGCCAAAATCAAGCTGCTCTGCCACAACCAGGAGGCCTGTGTGGGCAGGAAGCCCCAGGAGCAAAAACAGCCTTCTTTAGGATGCTGCCTGCCGGCTAAACCAGCTGAAGCACCAGAATCCCAGCCACCCCTCCCTGCTGCCTGCAGACGTTGTGAAGGTGCCCCTGCGGAGCAGCCTCAGTGGGATCCAGGGCCCTAGCTGCAAAGCAGACTGGGAAATGGGAGATATATCTATTTTTAAGATTTCTAGCGTGAACTCAATAACACGTGTCCATCATATTTTACGTATCTGCTCCCCTAGTTTGGGCACTGAAATTGCTTGCTTTCTGCAACCACCAAACTGCAATGAAGATTCTTGTAGACTGTGTAGTATTTTCTCTGGGATATATACCCAGGGTTGGGATAGCCTGGTTAAAGCATATATGCACACTTCTTTTGACTGCCAGAAACTTCCTCTCCAGAATGGTTCCACTAGTCTTACTCCCAAAAGTTTAATGCATAAATAACTTTATGTTTATGCATACTATCACCATAAAGTAGGAATAGTTTCTTTCTGCTTTCAAGGAAGAGCTTATTTATATTTAAAAGCAAACAGATTTTTATTTCTTAAGTATTATGTCTGAAACAGTACAGTTAAATAAAAGATAAATCAGTCGGTTAACAGAATACCTTCCTTGAAATTTTATTTTCTTTCACAGAAGTGGGCAGTAGCATAGGGCAGGAGAGAGCACACTGCAGCCTCTTGTGTCAGATGACACAGATCAGATCCTGCTCCTGAGACATGGGACAATAGATTTGTTCAATTATTTGGCCACGTCCATGCTTGCTCTTCCTTTATGGAAGGTTCTGAGACTTTTAGGTGGCATATTTTGCGTGATTTTTCTATCAGTTCAGGTGCAGTCAGCAGGTAGAAACCAGAACAGCTTTTTTAGAACAGAGTGAATTTAATATAGAGAATCGATAACTAGGTATAAAGTCGTTAACTGGGAAACTGGAAAGGCAAGAAGAGAATATTGATGTATCTTGGAGGCAGCAAGGCAGAAGCAGCCGCCAGCCTTAGCTAATGCTGGGGGCACGAGGCCTGAGGTTGAAATTACTAAAAGGCAGAAGGTCGGAGGAGGAGCCCATGGAGGTACAACTCAGGTGTCTGAAAGGTGGCTGCTGAGCAGTCGCTGGTGTTGGTGTCCCTGAGGAGGGTGCCACGAGGCCAGCCCTGCAGGTGTTAGAAAAACTGCAAACTGCGTTCAGCTGCTGATACAACCCTGGATGGAACTGCCAGGCCAGATGAAGAACGTTGCTGGGGTGACACTGGAACTACAAGTGTACAGAAAGCAGTATGGGGGCCAGCTCCATGGCCTAGTGGTTAAGTTCCCGCGCTCCGCTGCGTTGACCCAGAGTTCGGATCCTGGTCGTGGACATGGCACTGCTCGTCAGGCCACGCTGAGGCGGTGTCCCACATCCCACAACTAGAAGGACCTGCAACTAAGATATACAACCATGTACTGGGAGGTTTGGGGAGATAAAGCAGAAAAAAAAAAAAAGGATTGGCAACAGATGTTAGCTCAGGTGCCAATCTAAAAAAAAAAAAAGAAGCAATATGGATCAACAAGGAGGGAGTTCCCGCTTCCTCCTCCAGCCTACCATGCTCCCTCTAGCGCCCCCTATTGATAGATCCTAATAGGGAGTCAGCAGGCAAAGCAGAAATTAGATTTACATTGTCTCAGTCCCATTAGCCTAAAATAGAGTATAAAGGGTGGGTTTGGAGCTAAGAGACAACAGCATAATAGCTGACACATTTCTTAAAATACTCTCTATTAAACTTAAAAAAATAAGACCCGCATCCAGATGTTCATCCACAGATGAATGGATGAGCAAAGTTTAGTATGTATATTCAACGGAACGTTATTCAGCCTTAAAAAAAGAGGGAAATTCTGCCACATGCTACAACATGGAGGAAGCTTGAGGACATTGCAATGAAATGAGCCAGTCACAAAAAGACGAATACTGTATAATTCCACTTATATGGCATATTTGAAGTAGTCAAACAAGTAGAAAGAGAAAGAATGTTGGTTGCCAGAGATTGGAAGAGAGGGAAATTGGGAGCTGTTGTTTAACGGGCGTAGGGTTTCAGTTGGGCAAAGATGAAAAAGTTCTAGAGACCTGTTGCATAACAATGTGAATATACTTAATCCTACTGAACTGGACACTTAAAAATGGTTAAGATGGTAAATTTCACGTTACATGTTTTTTTACCACAATTAAAATTTTTTAAAAAATATAGAAAACTTAGGAGCCATATGTACTGGCTATATCTAAGACATTTTAGGTATCTTCACTAAATTCTCAGCCCAATTGCCGTAGGTTTCTTCATATTGCTTTGTGGAGAATCCTTGATTCTTACCCTGTACTGCTATGGGATAATCTTTGATCTTCTATTCATTGTTACTTTAATGATATTCAGGATACAAATGATAAAAGCAAGCGTTTATGAAATATGGTTGCAAAATAACACATAGTCATGTTGCAAAAAAGCTCTGCTTTACAACTGCTTTTAAGACCCTGTATCAATAGAATGGTCCAAAGTAAAACAAATTGTTTAGGAAACCGGCAAAACCATTTTAATTAGGTTTACAGGACACAGTGAAATGTCTTCGTTGAAACTGTGTGTAGTAGAGCCAGGTTTGTGCTGTTCCCTGGTCCATTCTTTGATAAACTGCCTGCTGGAGCCAATCCTTGCCATGCTGCCTCAGAAACTTCTACAGTAAATATTCCATTATTGGACACTGGGGTGGAGAGTGCTGGAAGGGAATGCAATTGTTTTAGCTTTTAATTTACCCCTGTCCAAATTTGTCTTAGACATACGGTGCAAGAAGAGCCTGTAAGTCATGAAGGTGTTCACCTCCCTCGAGGCTGGATCACATTTAAACCATTCCAGACAGATGAGGGAAGTGCCCGCTAGGAGAAGGAAGAAGTCATCCCACAGCCCCTCTTAGTAACTCATCCCGTGTTTGACAAATCTCGCCACCGGGGTCTTTGTAGTTAGCCGTGTTTCATCCGCTGCAATCCCCCTTGCTCAGGTTACCTCATGAGTGCAGATTGGAACCAGCTGGCCTCCTGTGTAGAACAGGCTTTTGTAGATGTGAAAATGATTATTCAGTTTCTCTCCAGCTACTTTGTGGAACAATACTTTCCTCTAACTTTATCCCGTAAATTTTATTTTCCAGCTCAATGATCTTTTCATGCTTCTCTGAGCCCTTTGTAATTGTACCATACTGCTCTCAAATTGCGGGGTTCCAGCTTGCATGGGACCCTAAGACATTTCCA
The DNA here is from genome assembly GCF_021613505.1 of Equus quagga. NCBI lineage: Eukaryota > Metazoa > Chordata > Mammalia > Perissodactyla > Equidae > Equus > Equus quagga. Next base: position 1,977,666 of record NW_025798627.1, on the reverse strand, counting down.
AACACATTGAGATTAATGGAAGGATAATTCATTCTTATACAATATTCATTTAAAAAACAAATATCATTATTAAATCGCCTCCTAAATCTTCACCATTTTTCTGACAAAAAGGAAAACTGTCACTCTTACCACTCTCTGCAAAGTTACAAGCCTTCGTCAACTCAGGTAGAAAATCAGCTTCTCTTTGGGAGATTAATCTATGCATATGTGAAAAATAAGATAGGATTATAGAAAATATATAAATATACATTGGTGGAAATGAGGATTAATTGGGATGAGTATAACTGTGAGAGTCTTTCCCTATATCATAAAAAGACTTTTTGTTATTCTCTTATTTCCTTTTAAAAACATAAATATAAAGAAGAAAGTTAAAAACACCTAAAATTACATCATTTTGAGGTATCAGGATTTAACATTTTAGGACAATTTTTTGTGCTTTTATTTATGTTTGTTTTTATATACATAACTTATCTTAAGTGTGATCGTATCATTATTTTTATTGATTATGTTTTAAAAACACTTGTCTGTGTATTCTTATCTCCATATGTCCCCCAAACCCCCAAATAACTAATGAGTTTATCATTCCAGTCCTTTTCCATTGACATGGAATCATATTTGAGTATGTATTTAAAGGCTTGTCCTTGTTTGTTTTCGAGAAAGTTACATATAGTCTTTTACATACTTTTTTTCTTACTAAACAAATCTTTATAGAAATTTCTGCCGAGGAATCTATATTAATTTAACTCATTTATTTTCATGGCTGCATAATGGTGTGGATGTGACTCAATCCAACCAGTCCCACATGTGTGTTTGGAATGCTCTTAGTTGCTATATCAGGTTAGATCTTCAGAATGTGGTTCAGCAATCATTAATACGTCAGAGCACGAGTACATAAGGCTGTGAACATGAATAGCAATGTCAATAAAAGTGAAAGTGAATGAATTATACGCCTTAAGCAGAAATTAGAGAAAGAATTACAAAGGAAATTAAAAAGCAGAATAAGGGGATTAATAAAGATTAAAATGGAAAATAATGAATTAGAACACAAAATAAAACAGAAAAGGAGGACTAATCAATAAGCGCAAAAGTGGGTGCCTTTGCAGAAAAATCAACAAAGTAGACAAACCACTGGCCAAACTAACAAAGAAATAAAAAAGAAAAGTTAAATACACAAAATTAGAAACCACAAGATGGAAGTTCAGAAGAGGGAAACTTTTAAAAATTATAAAAGACTATTTTGTACAACTCTTTGCAGATAAACTTGAAATGGATAATTTTCTGGTGTAACACAATTTGCTGGTAGGTATGAAATGCCTAAATAGAGCAATTAACAGAGAGGAAATGGGAAAATCAAAGAGCACTCTACTGTAAAGCCCAGATGGTCTCACACAGGATTTACTAAAACTTTAAAGATCAGTTAATCCTGATAGTTCTTAAACTATTCCAGAGCATGGTTAAAAAAAAAATCTTCTAAATTCTTTCCATGAAGTAAATTAATCCCAAAACCTGACAGAATTTGCACCAAAAAATAAAACTACTGGTCAGTCTCATTACAACCATCAATTAAAATATTCTAAATAAAAATATTAGGAAGAGAAATCCAACAGCCTATTAACAAAATAATACATTAGGACCAAATGAAGTTTTCTCCTGCAATGTAAAGGCCCAACATTAGAGTACCAGCTAACATAATCTATCATTTTAATAGAAATAAGAAGAAAAATCATAGGACCTTCTCCATAGGTGCAGAAAAATAATTTGACAAAATTCAACACTGGTTCAATAAAATAGAAGATGGTGAATACTTTCTGAACAAGATAAAATATATATCCCTCCACCTAAAGTCGGTTGTACTTAATGGTCGAGCATTACAGGATTTCCTGCTAAACGCAAGCAGGGTAGACATCTCCTCACTGTGTGGGAGGCGGGAGGCAGAAGACAGTGAATTTAGACAAGACAAGTAATCAGAGGAATAAGAATGGAAGAAGTAAAACTACTCTATTTGCAGATGATATGACTATCTGGATAGCCCAAAAGAATCCATCGGAAAACTGTAAACAAAAAAAGAATTCTGTAAAGTAGCAATTTATGAAATCATCATCAAAAATTAAGTAAGAATCAACTCTACAGGTAAATATCTATTCAATGTTCAGTGACATTCATTTTGCCGGTGCCTCTCCAGATTCCAGAAAAGCTCATTTTCTAGAAGAGTTCTCAGGAAGTGTTGTGGGAATAACATTCATTCTATTCTTACCTGTTGACAACAGCTTTCCTGTGGCTTTTATATTTAAGGTCAGTTTGACTGGATGTAAAATACTTAGCTCACATTTTTGTTTCTTGAGCAACTTGCATATGTTACTCAGTTGTCTCCTGCACACACCATTGCTGCTGGAAAGTGTAATGTCAATCTGAGTTTTTTTCCCTAGATGTGACTTCGTCTGTTTGCCTAAATCGCCTCCTGTTTTCTTTTTAAAATGCCCAGTAGTTTTACTGGGCAATGTTTTGATGTTCGCTGCCTAGTATGATTTTTTTCCAGAAATGCAAAATGTCCTTCAAAGATGTAGATTCAAGTTTTCTTCCATTTCAGGAATTTTCATTTAATTATAGATCGGTTGGTGACTCCTATTGTATGTGTGCTGAAGCTTCTTTGCCTGTCTTCTATATAGATCACTTTCTCTTGAATCCTTTCAAAAACATTTTCTTCTTCTTTTCTTTTAGATTTCTAAAAATTTATTCCTTTTATGTCTTATTTCTTTTATGGCATTATTATTTTTATTTTTATTTTTTTTTAAAGATCGGCACCTGAGCTAACAACTATTGCCAATCTTCTTTTTTTTCCTTCTTTCCTTCTTCTTCTCCCCAAAGGCCCCCCAGTACACAGTTGTATATTCTAGTTGTGTGTGCCTCTGGTTGTGCTGTGTGGGATGCCACCACAGCATGGCCTGATGAGCATTGCCATGTCCATGCCAGGATCCAAACCAGTGAAAACCTGGGCGACTGAAGCACAGCACACAAACAACTACTCACCATGGGGCCGGACCCATATGGCATTATTATTTGCTCTTATGTTCTTTCTAGTTTGTCTTAATTCCTGACTTGCCATATTATTCTAATTTTTCTGCTCTGTTAGCTCTCTTTTGCCCAATCATCTCATTTCCAAGATTTTCAAAATTCTGATTTATGATGCTCTTTTATAGCTTCTATAATTTTCTTAAATTCTTTTAACTTGCTCTAAAATATTATGATATATGTGTGTTTGTACATGAATTTCTGAATGCCTTTATTGTTTGCAGCAGTATTGTTCTGCTCTTTACTCACTCTCTGCTTATAATAACTGTATAGAAAATTCAGTTGCAATTGTTTTTGGTTGCTAGTGTTTAAGTGAGATGTGGTTACCTGAATGTTTCAGGAGGGGAGGATGAGGACTAAGTATAGTTTGCTTAGCTTCATCCCTCTGGGGCTCTCTTTTATTCTTGTCATGAAGCATATAAATGTTACGACCTTGTGGTTTCTGAGACCTGTTTTCTCTACTGCCCCTTTCTTCCCTCTTGCCACTCTGCTCTTGCTGCCTCCGCTGTTGGAGGGTTCACCACTGGTGTCACTCACTCATCCTTTTAGCATGGCCCATGGACAAAGGTCTCATCCTGCTGACTCAACCAACCCGGGCTCTTGGTGGAGCTGTAGATTCCCCCAATATTTAGCTGTGACTCTCATTTAAACCTTGATTTGGGTGGTCAATCCTCTAGCTCTCTGCTAGACGGTCACTTTGTCCCTGTTCAGTGACACCTTCCTCCTCCACAAGTTGGCCACCAGCACTCTCGGCTCTCCTCTCAGTGCTGCCTGCCCCATGCAACTAAAGGGTTGAGGAGACAGAGTGGGTGGTAACCTTTCCAGGCCCTCTGTCTGTTGACACCTGCCCTCCCTGCTCTTGGGATCTGGCATTTCTCTTGATGCACTGCCAACTCTCCAATGTCTGTTTTAACTCTGGTTGGGGTAGGACTGGAGCCCTTTTAGATGCTCCCTGTGAGTAATTCTCTCTGTCTCTGTATTCTGACCATTTTTTCTTTCTGTGTGTGTGTGTGAATATTGTATTTTGCATCTTTCTTCTAATCCAAATGCTCCAGATTCTCCAACTTTCAACTCAACACATTTTTGGTCTTTCAGAAGGTCTGGTTCTTTTAATAGAAGGTCTGGCTTTTGTACTTTAACTTTCCTGTGATTGCTCTTGCTAGGCATTTCATAATAATATTTAGAAATTTGTCTACCTGATTTTTTCATGCTGTATCTCACTTCCCTCAAGAGCTGCACATATGAAAGACTATCGTTGTTTTTGCCTAAATGCTTGGGGAGAGGGTAATGAATATAAAGAAGTGTGTCATGGAAGTTGCACAAGAAAATTGCCCCAGATCTGATTTGATCTGGGATAGAACTTCTGTGTGATGTACTTCACAGTCTCCTTCCAAGGGGAAAAACACCACGCCAGATAAAATGTTTAAGCCATTTCCCAAGGAACTTTAATGGGATTAAAACTTATTCTGGGAACCTAGTCACCTACATACCCAACTGATATCTGTCGAGAATTTAATAACCTTTAACCAACCATTCTTTTCTTTTTTTCTTTTTTTTTTTTGCTGAGGAGGATTAACTCTGTGCCAATCTTCTTCCACTTTGTATGTGGGTTGCTGCCACAGCATGGCTGACGAGTGGCGTAGGTCCCTGCCCGGAATCTGAACAGACAAACCCAGGCCACCAAAGCAAAGCATGCTGAACTCAACTACCATGCTATGGGGCCAGTCCCTTTTTTCTCAGATTTGAGTCTAACATTGATAGTCTCAACCAGAGGCAATTTTGTCCCCTAGGGAACATTTGGCAATGTCTGGGGATGTTTTTGGTTGTCACAGCTTGAATGCTCCAGATTCTCAAACTTTAAGCTCAACACATTTTTGGTCTTTAAGAAGGTCTGGTTCTTAGAATAGAGTAGGGGAGCAGGCTACTGGCATCTAGTGTGGAGAGGCCGGGGATGCTGCTAAACGTCTGTAGTGCACAGGACAGCTCCCTCAAATAAAGAACAATCAGGTCCCAAATGTCAATAGCGCTGAGTTTGAGAAACACTGATCTAGCTGTTCTCTTTTCTTATAAATTCCTTATTGAATCTTTGAATTGGTTTGCTATAGGCCTTTTCTTAAAGCAAGATTTAGTAAAATTTTTGTATATTCTCATAACTAATTTGTTTAAAGATTTTTTTGTTTGTTTTTTAAACAAGGGGTTGGGGGATAAACATCGGTTAATTCCTACAAATAGGATCCCACTACCCTGGGTGTCAGGCAGCTGAGACCTGAGCCGGGGTTTGCAGGTGCATAATCTGCAGGACAGGCAGGAACCTCAGCCTTTTGCTTTAAACAAGGACTTCCTGGGTCAGAGCTGATAATAAACTGACACAGACCTGGTTTGCTGTGCTGATGTTGACTGTTGAGACTAAGCCCAACAGCATGTTGTTCACTGTTGCCTCCTAATCCTTCAGTTCCTAATTCAACCCATCAACTTGTCTCCCGGTTGCCTGAGCGCTTGAATTTATTTTTTGTTCTCAAGCCAATGTTCCCAACAGCATCTCTCTTTTTGCCTCTCCTGTCACCAAGGGCACACTGCTCTGTAGACACTGCTTTTCTTTCTGACCAAATGCTGTACTTGTAGAAACAAGCCTTCTTTCCCTCTCCTGCCATCAGGAAGGTCCAGTGGGAAGATCAGCCTGTGAGGTGGGGAGTGGAGGTGCCAAGTGCCCTGCATCCTGTGTGTGGGAGAATGCAGAGAGCATGCACAACAGCTCGTGAGGGAGACAGCACAGCCTCCTCTCTGAGTTCTGCCAAATACCCAGGAGAGGAGTGAATGTGGCAGATCCTCAATTTTTGCAAAGCAGATGGAGGTATTAGTAGTAACACATGGGTTCACAAGATGAAGAAGGCGAGGAGAGAAAGAAAATTCTACAGAACTGTTTGAATTAGTGTAGGGTCTTTTTCTTCTATATTTTTCACGTGAAAAAGGAAATGTTTTTAAAAACACAGTTCACCTAGCAGAGACCCTGCATCTAAACAAAACTGATATAGTTGTCCTAAAAAAAAGAGAGAAAACAAAAGTCAAATATCCATGTATTTAAGGGAACAAAAAGTTGATATGGAAACTGGGAGAGAACATACTTTAATAAAAAATACTTTCCTTTAAAATGATGGCTTGCATGTACCTTTGCCTTGCTTGAGGAAAAGTGAGAATATCGGAAAAATTATGAGATTCTGAAAACTTACCTTCCATTTGACATCTTCTTCCACAATATCCTTAACTGGAAATTTAGGCAGCTTTCTAGGTATTTATGATTAGTACTTTGTGCTGTCGGCTCACATCTTGTGGTTGTATTTTTTTAGGAATAAGAGCCTCTGGTTTTCTTCCAAGCACTCTCACACCAGTGAGTGTGCAAACCCCAGCCAGAACTGCATGTCATCATCTAAAAATTCTCCTGTGTCCCAGCCAGCGGGGACAATCTGCTGCTGAAGCCTGTGCTCACTTTTCAACTCACTTCCCTTCACATTTCATTCTTGTTTTTAAGCAATAAAAACCTTGGTAATTCTTTCTGGGACAATTTGGGCTACATTATTAAGTCTTACTCAGTTATTCATTGTTAGGATTTTTTTTTCAACTATTAGACCTGGTCCAAACTTCCAAGGCAGTTCTGAAGGTGTTGTTATGTATGATGACAGTGACACGGATCTGGGAGAGCACATGTTCCTATCGTGTCCCTTGAAGTGGAATATGTTTTGTAACAGAGAAATTAGGATATTTGACTCCATGCATGCAAAATATGACAGTCACTTGATGAAAATGAAAGAAGCGCTGTTATCTCCCCTAAAATGTGGTATAGTTCCTGGCGCTGCGGATGCGAGGATGAACAACAGAGTACAGTCTCTGCTCTCAGGACACTGGAGTCTAATGGGTAACATTAGGATACTGTAACCGGGCCGAGTGTGGTCTGAGAGAGGAAGTAGACGGGGTCATGGGACTACAGAACAAGGGCTTTCACTTAACTTGTGGGGAAACTGGGACTCTTTCTTGGGAGAACAGACGTCTAAGCTGATCACCAAAGTGACCCCCTTCTCAGTTTCTCCATTGGTAAAAAGAGGGAAGTGATGTAGCTAAGGGACCCTTGTTCAAAGCAAGACTTGAGCTTAGACAGAAGATTTATCTCTGTCGTGTGTGTGCCTAAACTTTAAGATGGACATGTCTTATGTGGGAACAAAAAATTAAAGCTGTAAAATGCCAAAACACCTATGGAGAAGTGGGTAGATGGTTTAACCTTCTTGAACCCCATATGCCACTCTGTGTGGGGCAAAAGTTCTTTGGCTGCTGCGCAGCTGCAGGCTAAGTAGACCTGGCTTCCTTCAGTCCTCCTTTGGAGTGGGCTATAGTTAAGCACAATGACTTTTTTTAAGGTGTCTAAAGTTAACAACTGGAAAATTCCATTTAGCCTTTGCTTTGGGGAAGAGAGGCAGAGAACCTGTGATATTGTTCCCAGTGAGAGATTCATATATGTATATTAAGAAGCACATTCAGAAATAACGCTTGGTGGATCTGGTCATGATTCTTTCTGGATTGTGATTCTCAACCCCGGCTGCATCTGACAAGAACTGCGGATGCCCTACATCCACACAAGTCTCATTCATTCACAATTTCTAGGCGTGGGGCCCTGGTATTGGTATTAAAAAAGCTCCCTGGGTAATTTTATTGGCAACCAAGATTGATGCACATTGTACCAGGGGGTGGTATGCCAGGAAAATTGACTCTAAGTTGACCTAGCATCTCAACTTCCTAAGAGGCATTTGGGAATGTGTCCGAGTTGTCAGCAGCTACTTGCATCTGCTGGACAAGCCAGCAGGTCAGCCCCTGCAGACTGTAGGGAGGGCCACAAGACTGTAAAAACTTGGTGAGAGTGGCGAAGGAGAGCTTCTCCAAGGAGCCCCCTGGAGCCCATCCTGTTTCCGCCGCCTGCCCCCAGTATCATGGGGTACTCATGGGGATTTAGAAGCTGGGACGTGCTGCCATGTAACTCCCTGTCTGTGTCCTCCTCTGCAGTGAGCTGTGTCCTTCAAGGACATTAAAGGAAACTGCGTCCATCAGCATCTTTCTGTCAATTGCTTTCTGCCAGCCTTGTGATAATCCTGCAACCGTACTTTACTCTTACAGAGAGAGAAAATATTTGAACCATTAAAACTGCGGTAGGATGAGATTTTCTTCCCTTTAACCACTTCTTTGCTTCCACTCCTCACCACTGGAGATGGGAGCTTCCTAAGAGTAAGGAGTCAGTGTTTTAGCACAATAAATTATTTATGTTTTATTATGACAGAGAGCTAACAGTAGCAAAAAGAAGACTTGTTTGTCCTTGTAAATGTTTCAGTCCTAAGAACCTGACTCTATTTCTCATGATGCATTATATCTACATGCCCTCCAGACAACACGGGCAGGAATAGCAATATAGAAGATTTTACGAAAGAGCAGAGATTTTTTGGCCAAATGTTTGCAATAATTGCTTCCTTTTTAAATATATAATTCTTAGAAACAACTTTTAATCTTTAAAATATAGTTTTATTGAAACATAGCTATGTCACTCACTTACATATTGTCTGCAGCCACTTTCTCGGGACCACTGTAGCCTTGAGTAGTTGTGACAGAGACTGAATGGCTCGCAAAACCTAAAATGCTTACTATCTCATATTTTATAGAAGACGTTTGCCAAAGTCCAGTCTGGATGATCAACCAAATAGTAAATCAAGCCCTGATTTGTAGCATTGGCTGGTTTCTGTGGTGTAAATCCTACCATCACGGCTGATTTCAAGCTATCAACGTGATGTTACTGAAAGAGAAGTTGGAAAGAGATGCGCACTATTTTATACTTCTGCCATACAGATGTACTGGACATAACCTCAAGAATATAGGTAAGAGTAAAATGTAGTAAAATCCTTAGCAAGTGATGCGTTTTGAGTGTGTATACCCATTGTTTGTAATATAATTTATTTAATTGTAAGCTTATTTAATTTTTAATTATGGTTGTGTTTAACACCCAGGTTGCAAAATTCCTGAAAATCTAACAATCAGATCTTGCAACCCAGTGTGAACCAGCTCCAGCACTAGATTGTTTATGCTGCATATATTGTATTAAATTAGTGCTCAAGTGTTATCAGCAACGTGAGTGAATGAACTGGATACTATTGGTTGCCTATCTGCATCCATTCTTCCCTGATCAGATATTTTGAAGATTGGGGGAGATTGACTCTCCTACAGCATCTCTAGCACAGAGATGTGCAGATAGTGCTTGCTCCATGAATGTTTATAGAACAGCTCTGGTGATCCTGGGACATGGAATACTTGCCTGTATGCCTCAGTCATCTATAAACTGATCCTTCTCTTCTAATTTGTTGTGTGTCTCACTTTGGCCATTATGATTTTACGTAAGCCTAAGCATCAGATACTTTCTCACTAATGGAAATGATAATAACTGCATTTATTTTTCCTCAGAAAAGTAAGGAAAAATAGCTGAACTTGTTTGAGATCTATTCACGATTAGAAACAAGTTAAGTGAATTTGGAAGAGAACTGAGTCCGGACACTCAGATTTTTTACACCTTGAATCATGTCCAAAAGAACTTCTACATGGAATGATGCTTTAAGAATCAACATATGGGGGGAGTGATGTCAGCAGCATAAGATATCCCTCATTCATACTCCCCCTCCTATGACAGCAATTTGGCAGCCTTCCATGGGCACAAGTGCCTTTGTGGGAGCTGTGGGATCCAGCACCGTATACCAAGGGACTGGGAAAAGTCTCACCTACTCAATCATTGGGCGATAGGCATACGGACCTCAGTCCTGGCTGTGGACCTTGCGGTCACCCGCGAACCAGCTATAGTCCCTCTTGGCTGGAGTGCGGGAGCCCCTGGAGAACACTGTCTTGGACAATAAACCAGGAACCTGTGAAAGTCCAGGTTTCCAGTGGAGAAGTTCTAGTACACCACTGGAGCAAAAAATATGAGTTTGGATGCACTGGAGAGGGTAAGAGGAACAGTTTAACTTTACGTGCATCATGCCTTCCCCAAGGCGGCACAGCTCAGTGCCAAGAGAGACCTCTTGGCCTGTGATTTCTCCTCTGGGGAGAGTGAGAGCATGTGAGTGATCACCTGTCCTCCTCAGCTGTGCAGGATGCTGCCAAAGAAGCCCATTTCTCTCTCACCCCACGCAGAGTACTGAGTTGTGAGCTGCATGCCTTGGAGATGGAAAGAAGCTAAGAGAGTGGCAGACAGGACTCTCACAAGGCATCAAAGGGACATGGATCCTACTAACTGCATTGTGGACTCCAGCAAGAAGCCCATTCACTAGCCAATGGAGACGCCTTGCCCGCGGATCTCCCCAACTGGCCCAAGGGTGTCCCTGGTGCTCCGCATGCCTCACCTCCACACCCCTTGAATCTGTGGCCAGCTCCTAACAGCAGTGAGAGTGAGCATTGGTGGACGGCTAGTGAGCAAACAGAAAGCTAGCCCAAATCTGTGGGCCACGGAGAGACTACAAACTTGAGCTTTAGTTCTGCCCTTGGGAAAGCAAAAGGGAGGCTGTCAGTACCTGACCTCATGCATTGCAGGACCAAATGAAGGCATACAAGCTTAAGAATTCTGCCATAAAAGGGAGAAAGAAGCATGGAGCAGGAGTGTCCATAGAAAGTCTGAGAAAGCCTCAGAATTCCTAGCAGGGCTGACGGTAGGGGTTTCTCTCCTGAAGGCAGCTAGTAAAGAGTGGAGAAGGCAACTGCTGCTTCAAGTGCAAAGACAGCAGTGCAAGACTTTGAGGAACATGAAAAATCAAGAACACATGACAGCATCAAAGGATCACAAGAATCTTCCTGTAACTGATCCCAAAGACATGGAGATCTGTGATCTACCTGACAAAGAACTCAAAATAGCTGTTTTAAGGAAGCTCACTGAGCTACAAGAAAACACAGAAAGACAATTCAACAAAATCAGGAAAGCAATGCACAAACAAAATGAAAAATTTAACAAAGAGACAGAAATCATAAAAAAGAACCAAATAGAAATTTTGGAGCTGAAGAACATAATGAATGAAATGAAAAATGCAATAGAGGGCATCTAACAGAATCGATCAAGCAGAAGAAAGAATCTGTGAATTAGAAGACAAAATATTTGAAATTATCCAATTGGAGGAGAACAAAGGAAAAAGAATGAAAAATAAGTGAAGAAAAACTCCGTGATCTATAAGATATCATCAAATGAAGTAATCTGCTAATTTGGATCTCTGAATCAAAAGAAACAATCTGGAGTCCCAAGAGGAGAAGAAAGTGTGAAGGGGATGGAAAGATACAATGGCAGAGAGCTTCCCAAATCTGGGGAGAGACTTGGATCTCAAAGTTTATGACGCTCATAGATCCCCCAAACAAACTCAACTTAAAGAGATCTTCTCCAAGACACATAAATTCAAAGACAGAGGGAATCTTAAAAGCGGCAGGAGAAAAGAAGCTTGTAATTTAAAAGGGAACCCTCACAAGGCTTTCAGTGGATTTCTTAGCAGAAACCTCACAGCCTGGAGAGAGTGAAGTAAAATATTCAAAGTGCTGAAAGAAAAAAACTGCCAATGGGAAAAGATATGTTCAAATCATCTATGTGATAAGGTGTTAATATTCAAAATATATAAGGAACTCATGCAACTCAATAGCAAAAAAAAATCTGATTTAAAAAATGGGCAGAGGGACTGAATAGACATTTTTCCAAAGAACATATACAAATGGGCAACTGGTACATGAGAAGATGTTCAACATCACTAATCATCAGGGACATGTAAATGAAAACCATAGTGAGGTATCACCTTACACCTATTAGAATGGCTGTTATCAAAAAAACAAGAGATGCATTGGAGAGGATGTGGACAAAAGGGAACACTTGTGCATTGTTGGCGGGAATGTAAATTGGTGCAACCACTATGGAAAATAGTATGAAGGTTCTCAAAAACTTGAAAGTAAAACTACCTTATGATACAGCAATCCCATTTGTGGGTATATATCTGAAAGAAATGCAGTCAGGATCTTGCAGAGGTGTCTGCATTCCCGTGTTCATTGTAGGATTACTCACAGCAGCCAAAATATAGAAACAACCTAAGTGTCCATCTATGGATGAATGGATAAAGAAAACATAAATTGTGTATGTGTATATATATACATATGTATATATACATATATATATACACACACACGCAATCACATATTATTCAGCCATGAGAAAGAAGGAAATCCTGCTATTTGCAACAACATGGATGGACCTTGAGGGCATTACGTTAAGTGAAATAAGTCAGATAGAGAAAGCCAAATACTGTATAGTACTTATATATGGAATTTGAAAAAGCTGAACTAATAGAAACAGAGAGTAGAAGAGTAATTGCCAGAGTAGTAGAATAGGTGGGGAAATGGGGAGATGTTGGTTAAAGGGTGCAAACTTCCAGTTATAAGATGAATAAGTTCTGGAGAGCTAATGTACAGCGTGGTGACTATAGTTAACAATGCTGTGTTGTATACTTGAAAGTTGCTAAGAGAGTAGATCTTAAATATTCTCACCACAAAAAAGAAATGGTAATTGTGTGACATAATGGAGGTGTTAAGTAACCCTACTATGATGATCATTTTGCAATATATACATGTATCAAATTGCCACACTGTATACCTTAAACTTACACAATGTTATATGTCAACTATAGCTCAATAAGGCTAGAAAAGAAGAATCAACATATCTAAAGGAGGATTGGTGAACAATTTTAAGGTATATTAGATGTATGAAAATATAGGTCATTCACAGTGTTACGCAGGCTGAGTTAGGATCCCTAGCTGAGGCAGAAAGTACCCTCCAAACAAGGCCACCTCCAAACCAGGCCTCCCTGTGGGATCCCACGTCTGTTGTGCATGGGGAGGTTGGCCTACCACATCAGATCTCCGGGAGTTTGGCCAAAGAATCTGTACCCTCCGTAATTCTCATGGGCAGTCAGGTTAGAAGCCACTGTAGTTCTGTTTTTCACAGACAGAAAACCAGTGTGTAGTGACCTAGTTGAGGCCACTCACCTAGTCAGTAGAACAGCTGAAGTCAATGGCCACATCTCCTGACTCCTAGGTTAGTGTCCTTCCATTGTCCCACACCGGCAGCCTGTCCCTGCCATGTTGTCCCTTCCTATGCTGATTGGCTGACACTGGTTAGAAAGAAGGGGACACAATTCTCAACTCCAGCTTTGTCTGTTTAAGAGACAGTCACTGTAATGTAGGTCTTCCATTGTTCCAAGCGCTACCTATTATACTATTTCATCTCTATGATTTCATACTTTTCTAAATAAAATGTTTATTATAAATCTCTCTTTACAGCTTTCTGAATAAATAATTGCAAACTCTTTAGCTGCCTGTGAGACACGCTGTGGCAGAATGGTCCAACATGCGTGCCAAAGATTTACGGTTTAGGACGAGAATATTATTATGAAGTTACATGTAACCAGAGATCATCAGGTTATTGAAGCCACAGGTAGCTTGTTGTCACTGCAGAGAGCATTGACTGAGACTTGCTCTTAATTATCGCAGTGTGTCTCACCTGCAAGCATCACCAGGGGTGCTTGTTAAAAATGCAGATTCCTGGGCCCCAGTCAGGCTCACTGAATCAGAACTTGTGGGACATAGGGCCTGTGAACTTTAGCAAGCATGTTTGACCAAACATTAAGAAATCAGCGTGACCTTCCATGTGGCATTGAGCGAAGTCTTTGGGCCTTGCTTATAAAATGAAGGGCTTGAGTTCTATGATTTTATGCAACACATTAAGATTGCATGTTTTCTCACAGTGCAGGGGACTCCAATGTGAAGGAGGCAAGAGCAATAATTATGCCTTTAACTCAGTTGTTTGTTTTAAAATATATGCCTGCACCCCTTTGCGCTGTAAGCATTCTAACACACGCTCTTCTCTTGCCATGTGTTTTTGGCAATGGCAGGCATTCCGTGGCAGGACTACTGTTTACACACAGCCTCTTGGGTGTCAAATGGAGCATCATTGAATCCAGACATGTTTTGGATGACGGCATCCACCCTACACCTGCTGCATTAACTGACGGCACAGTGGGGAGGACCCGCTGGACCAGTTAAAGATGGAGTGGACTGCTTGAGGTTGCTGCAGAGGCTGTTCTCAAGCTAGCCACGTTGGACCAGGTATGTGGCCTGCTTCAACTGAGTACACCAGGTGTGGATTCTAACAAAAGGCTTCTGCTGCCAGTGATGAGTCAGATTGGTGACATGAGAAACAAACAACACCAAGACTCTCAGCCGGCTTGTGTTTACGGACCCATTCCCACTCTTTTTTTTTTTTTTTCCTACTGGGGCTCCACAGATTGCTTGGTGGCCACAAGTGTGGTAGTCTCTATAAAATCCTCAAGGTCAGACAGAGTAGAAAGGTATCCACAAATTAATGTGATAGCTAAGAAGCAAGAATTGGACTACACAAGGACACGACATTGTGTTCCCATTGTCATCTTTCCACATAGATAAAATTGCCCCTTTAATGTCTCTTGAAATAGAATGTGGGTCATCCTGCGAAGCCATCCTTCATAAGGTACTTAATTTTCATATTTCACTCCTTGCTTGCTTAGGACTGTACAACCTCTCCTACTCCTCCTGGTTTCCGGACTGTTTTAACACAAATGCCTTAACTCAAGAATGACTAAACCTCTTTGTCTGCCTGCCAATGGAAAAGGAGTTGCCACAGGGAAGACATGTGGTGGTGGCAGGCAGGAAAGGACTTGGACTGGAAGGTTGCTCTTAAATTACTGCCAGCTTGCACTCAAACTTTTCCAGGCACAGCCTGTGGAAAAGACTTGGTTGTGTCTCCTTGTACCATTTCACAACATGGTCTCCATCTACAAGCCTGCCTCCATGCAGATCAAAGCAAAGTCCGGGCGCCAGTGGGAAATAGGCCCCCAGCTCTCATCTGCTCGTGCGAATACTTCTTATTGCCCTCTTCACTACAATTCGGAGAATTCACAATGAAGTCAGATGGAACGAATGCTGAGATCCTAAAGAGAAAGAAATTTCCAGATAGAAGGAACTTCCTAAAGAGATGTTAAAATTAGGAACAATTTCTAAATAATAATCTCTAAAACAAACTGGGTACATTAGTTTGCTAGGGCTGCCATAACAAAATACCACAGACTGGATGGTTTACACAACAGGAATTTTCTCATAGTTCTGGAGGCTGGGAAGTCCAAGATCAAGGTGTCAGGTTTGGTTTCTCCTGAGGCCTCTCTTCTGGGCTTGCAGACAGATGGCTGCCTACTCGCTGTGTCCTCACAGGGTCTTTCCTCTGTGCACGTGTATCCCTGGTGTCTCTCTTTTTGAGTATCCAAATTTCCTCCTCTTATAAGGACACTAATCAGATTGAATTAGAGCCCACTCTATCTGCTGCTTTTAATTAATTAATTAATCATATTATTATTTTTGTGTGTGTGTGAGGAAGATTGGCCCTGAGCTAACATCTGTTGCCATCCTCCTCTTTTTGCTTGAGGAAGATTGTTGCTGAGCTAACGCCTGTGTGCCAATCCTCCTCCACTCTGTGTGGGAGGCTGCCACAGCATGGCCTGATGAGTGGTGCCAGGCCCATGCCTGGGATCAAAAACTCCAAACCCTGGGCCACCAAAGGGGAGCGCACGAACCTAACTACTACGCCACCAGGCCACCCCCTATCTGCCCCTTTTTAACTTAATTACCACTTTAAAGTCCTAATCTCCAGATACAGTCACATTGTGAGGTACTCGGGGTTAGAGCTTCAACATATGAATTTTAAGGGACACAATTTAGCCACTAACACTAAGTAACCCAGATTACCAGCAGTCCGTGAAAGAGACCTAGCACAGGAATGATTTTAATTTTCTATCTAAAAGTTCTCCTGAACTGTTTTTGGTTTTTCTAATAAGCCAAAGCTATAAGATTAGAAAAATAAGCCTATTTAAAAAATATATTTTATTCTGGTTACATGGGCTTCATCTGTTGACAAGCTTCAACCTTTCTTCCTTTATTCAACCAGTTCCCTTTTTTCCAGATTTCTTAAATGGAACAATTGCAAGTGACTTCCTTTCATCCAATAAGTGTTCTTTCATCCACTTCAGCTATCCTTTCCCTTGGTCACACCTTTGACCTCATCCGCAATAGGAATGCACACTTCTGAAATCTCAACTCCTTGCATCCACTAGTCTATTTTAGGCATTCCAATCAGCCATTCTTTGACCTTATTGAGACCTTTAGCCTATTGGCCTTTCCACAGTCTCCTTATCAATCATCACTTCCACTCTCACTGTGTCTTCCCTTCCTTTCTTATCAACTCAGAATCTAAGATCCATCATTAGAATGATCTCCTCTCCCTTTTTGCCTCCAGGGTTACAATCCTGTAAAACCAAGCCCTCTACTTCCTCTATGCCTTTTCCCCTAGCAGCTGTAGGAAAGTACAACTTTTTTGACTGTTCTCACTTCAGGGTCATAGAATGTGGTAGACAGAATAATGCTCCCTACCACAGATGCCCATGTTCCAAACCCCAGAACCTGTGAATAGAGGACTTTGCTGATATGATTAGGTTAAGGATCTTGGGAGAGGGAAGATTATCCTGGATTATCTGGTGGGCCCAATGTAATCGAAAACGTCCTTATAAGATGGAGGTAGAAGGTTGGGATTCAGAGAAAGTGATGTGATGACGGAGGCAGAGTCAGAGTAGGAGATATGGTGATGGAAGCAGCAGTCAGAGAGGGAGGGATTTGAAGATGCCACACTGCTGGCTTTGAAGATGGAGGAAAAAATCATGATCAAAGAATGCAGGTGGCCTCTAGAGGCTGGAAAATGCAAGGCAACAGTCCCCTAGAGCCTCCAGAGGGAGTGCAATCCTGCCAACACCTTGATTTTAACCCAACGAGACCCATTTCAGAGTTCTGACCTCCAGCACTGTCAAGGGAATCAATTTGTGTTGTCTTAAGCCACCAAGTAATTGGTAATTTATTACAGCACCAATAAGAAAGAAATACATGGAACAAATCTCAAATGCCCACTGAACACATCTGACAATCATATTTTACCTCCCAGTTTGCTTGTTTTCTACTTGAAAATGAGTACTTCAAGGCTACTGTCTTCTCAGATATTCTCTCACAGCCCTTCCCACCCTAGCAGCTAACATGGCCTCACATTTCATTGAGAACCTGGCCCTCATTATGATATATGTATTTACTTGCTCAACTACTTATATGTAATCAGTCTCCCAACCACATTGCCACCTCCTTGGTCTTGCCATATCTTTAGCCCCTGGCTGTGCCACTGTCTTCAGTGGAAAGGAAGAGAAGAGAAGAGGAAGAGGGAAATCAACATGCTACTCTTGAATGTTAGCTGAGCATCTGCTTGTGACATTACATGACATAACCGTAGTACATAAACTGAAGCTTCCTCATATACATGCCCAAAGAACAATTCCTGCTTTAATTTCTAAAACATGGGTTTTATTCTTATAAAATTACAGCCACACATTTACTACACTTGGTGGTTTTGTGTCATGGTATTCCATCCCAAACAAAGATGTTACTAAAAATATGGATATAACCAGAGACCCTTCAATGACTTGAACTCTTTACCATAATAATAAGCGTAAGCCAACATTATGCCCATGCCTGTTACCTTAATGCTAGGTTTTGCAATCGTTTTTAACCCTAACTTTAAAAATTTACTATGAATTTTTTTGTACAGAAAAAAGAGTATGTAAGTTTATATTTGTAGTTTAAAAAGTAATAATCAATGGACGCTTATATAAACCACCCAGATTAAGATGGAGAAACTTAGACCATCTCTGCGACCCTCCCTCGGGGCATCCTCCCTCCTGTTCAAGTTAACCACCATCCAGAAATTTGAGCTAATCATTTCTGGCTTTTCTTTATAGTTTTACCACCTATGCAATAAGTGACCATGCATCCAGTTCACCTGAGACAGTCCTGATTAGAGCCTGTCGTCCCCAAACAACTATTAACCGCGCTCCTTTTTGCTGTCCAATGTCATTCTGTTTTGGATGATCTAAATTATATGGACACAGAACTTATGTGTGGATCCCTATACAGCATGTTATTTATTTTTAGAAACTGAGTGGCAAAGTGGAAACCTAGTTTGTAAGAAAAGGGCATTATTGTCATAGTTAGAGGAAGGCTCCCAGAGAGCCTCTGGGTCATGGTTTGGCTTCACTGTGTCTGAAAGTTCCTGAGGGCAACTTTTGGCGAAGTCAGTGGACCAAGCAGCAAGAGAGCTTTGAGAAACATGGGGTTCACCACAGTCCAGGCATTTGTCAGGCTATAGTGTGTCAGGTTGTTAATCAGACTTTTAAATCCTCTTTTAAAAGGGTTTTTAATATTTATGGAAGAATAATATACATACCATAAAGTACGTTCATCTTAAGTATACAACCTGAGGAATTTTAACACCCAACATACTTGTGTATCCAGCATACAGACCAAGATATAGAACACCTCTAACCCTAGAATCCTCCTTCAGGCTTCCTCTCGCTCAATCACTCCTCTCAAAGAGAACTACTGTTCTGATGTTTGTCAGCAGTGGTTTGTTTTATCTGTTGTGAAATTCATATAAATGAAGTCAACATGTACTCTTGGTCTAGCGTCCTCTGTTCATTGATTATGTCTGTGAGATTCATTGCATTTGCTCAATATACCAGTTCCTTCTTTTCTTGCTGTGCAATATTCCATCATATGACTATACCACAGCTTATTTATCCCTTCTACTGTTGATGGATTTTTTCTTTAGTGTTTCCTGGTTGTTCACTCTTATAAATGAGTACCAATGCCTCTATCACTAGCAATATAGAATTCCAGTTGCTCTGTATCTTCATTTCTACTTTGTCACTCTTTTTGATTTCAACGATTTTGGTAGGTGTGAGACCATTATTTTTTTCAGCAGTGAAATCTCAAAAGCCCGGGTAAATTAAAATGAAATTCACAAAAGCAGTTCCTTACAATAAAATGAATTCAGCAAATGTTAGTATTAGAAATATTTTCAATTATTTAAAAAATTTTACCATTTCAGAAATTTTGATCAAAGTTTTAATGAGAATTATAAAGATGTATACTACCAAGAAAGTATGAGTTGGCTGAGTTTGATCTATAACTTGTTCTGTTTTACAGGGTTATGTTAATCTGTGGACTGAATTGTGTCCCCTCACATTCATATATTGAAACCCTAACCCCCAATGTGAGGTTATTCAGAGATGGGGCCCTTCGGAGATTACTGGGTTTAGATGAGGTCATGGGGCCAGGGCCTTCATTCTGGTATCAGTGCCCTTATAAGGAAAAACGCCAGAGAATTTGCTCTCCCTGTCTCTCTGCCATATGAGGACACAGTGAGAAGATGGCTGTCTCCAAGCCAGAAAGACAGCACTTACCAGGAAACAAATCTGCCAGTACCTTGATCTTGGACTTCCCAGCCTCCAGCACTGTGAGAAATAAATGTCTGTTGTGTAAAGCCTCCCACTCTATGGTATCTTGTTATAGCAGCCCAAGCTGACTAATACATTAAAAACTGATATTCTGCCAACATGAATCCCTATAGGATGCTGCATAGAGAAATATGTTTAGAATTATTTCTCATATAACAAGTATAATTCTTTCCAAATGACCCATCCTTAAGAAGAGTGTGAAGAAGCACGTCTCTTTCCAATTTCCTGATTACACTGAAGTCTATTTGGCCACAGACAAAGAGGTGGCTCTACAGTATTTAGAAGTGGGCCAAGAGAAGACAGCATTACCGACACTGACCTTTAGACCAAGGAGTGGGTCTCAGGGAGAGTGTTTGTCCAAGTGTTTAACGTGTAAGCCCACTGTCTAGGTTTCATCAGAGAAAGTTTCTATCAACTTCCTTTTTCTCCCTGTGTATGGGCTATAATTTCCTGGATTTTGGTGGTCTGTTTTGTGTGTCTTATTATTTTTTCTGTTGAAAATGGGACATTTTAAATAATATAATGCGGCAACTCTGGAAATCAGACTCTCCCCCATCCCTGGATTTGTTTTTTCTGTTTAACTGTTTAGTGATATTCTTGGGCTAATTCTGTAAAGTCTGTACTCTTTATCACATGCAGCCACTGAAGTCTCTAGTTGGTTTTCTTAGCGGCCAGTTAAGAATTGGACAGAGATTTCCTTAAATGCCTGGAACCAATGTCTCAGCCTTTGCTGAGGAGCTCTGTGAGTGTGTTGGGCATGAGTTCAATGCTTCAGTAGGCAATTTACAACTCTGCCTTAGCCTTCACTTCCTGCTTGTGCATAGCCTCAAGGTGTGTAGGATGTGAGAGATTAGGATCTTCTCAAGTCTTTCCTGTGCAAGCACATAGCCCCTGAATATGGGCATGACCTTCTAGATTCCCAGGAACGATAAGAGTTTTACAAAGCTCTCATTCCCTAGTTTATCCTTTCAAGTTTTGTGGTCAGCCTCTTGTTACCCCAGCAGGTAACACTGCCTCAGAGCTGTGATGTTATACAATTGTGAAAAAACAAACAAATACCCTGGGGATAGAATTGTTCTCACAGAATGAGCTCTGAGTTAGGCCAAATAAAGACCAGCCCTGAGAATGAAGCTTTTCAGTAAGCTGCCAGACAAGACACACAATGACAATTCTCTGGGAATGGGGCTTTTAAGGAGTTTCAAGCTCATTCTTTTCCCTCCAGTGGCTGCTACGCTGCTGGTATTTATAGCCACTATAGCTACAAGGCTATTGTTTCTCAAGGACACCAAGAAGCTGGAGAGAAGAAGACAAGATCAGGGCAAGTTAAAATGCCACAAAACTCAATGTTCTTGCTAAGATTCAGCCATTTTTATTGAATAAAATTGCTTGGATTGTTGCAAGTTTTTAGTTAATACCCAGAGTTCTGAACAGGTTGATCTGACAATTTTTGCCACTGTTCTCATTGCTTTTATAAAATAGCAGATTTTCAGATTTCCACTATTCTGGAAATCATCCATGAGGCTGCAACCTTTAAACTAGATTTTACTGTGAGTTTGGATGTAATCAAAGGGAAGTTTAGCACAGAAAAATATACAACTGCTACTGGATAGGTTGACTTTCAGAATCCAAAGATCCAGACTTCTTATACTGAGAAGCCTTACCAGAACTTCCATGCTTAGTTCTAGAACAGATGGGGCTTCTCCCCAGACCATTTTCATGTAGCTGGCAATGACTTGATCCTCATTACCAGGAAAGCAACAGAATTCGTCTCTTACTTGTAGTCTTATTACAAATATCTGTGAGGCACAGAAATAGGTAAGACGTTTTTGCCCTCCCCAAAGTCCAATTTTTCCCTTTCCTGTTCTTGGAACAACCTCTTCTCAGGTGATGGACAGTAGGAAATTCACTGCATTCGAGGAAAGTCCCAACCTTACACACAGGGTGTGAGTACAACCTCATACTCTGGCCTCAGGGAGTTAATCATCTCGGAATGTAATGGTCCAAAATCAGAGTATTCCTTGAAGTCTGGGTTGTCTCATAAGAAATAGCACAAGAAGAACATTAACAAGCTATTTCTGCTTGAAAGTTATCAGGTTCCATCTAGTTTCTTTTGTGTCCTTTTTCCAATTTGACTTGAAGAAGGCTGTAGAAATGCTCTTCCCATGTTTCTTGGTTTCAACTCCTCATCTTGTCTAAGAGTTTACATGGAAACAAGAATACAACTTCTTTACACAAACCAGAGACGAGTTTTAGGCAGAATGCACACTAAATTACAAAGGAAAAAGAAACATTTCTCTCTGTCCAACCAAAAATCACCAATGTCCACAGAGACTCCATCCAGTCTATATCAGCAACCCAACTGCTAGTTGCTCATTCATAATGCCAACGGAAGGGTTTATGGGACTTCAGAATTGTTCCCAAAGAGAATGAATTAATATTTGTTCTTTATTTTTGTAGCTAAGGACGCCCATTCAGCAGTAAGAACAAAGAATAAGCAAGTCTCAGAAGAGAATTTAAGTTACTATATCCCGCAAGACGGAATATTTTTTCAGGTTTTAAATATCGGTTTTCAGTTTCTTTACAGCTTCTACCGATAGGAATTTAAAAATTCTTAAGGATCTGGTTTTAAAGAGGTCATCCTGTTGCAAATGCTCTATTTTCAAAAAATTAATCTAAACACACAGAAACACAAAAAGCAGGGTGACCCTTGGTTGAAAATAAAATACCAAGGAGTTTGCATTCTCCAAAATCACAAAGACAACTATTTGTGAAACAGTGATTTAATGGGGGAAAAGAGAAACCCCCAGCTCGCCTATTTCTGTTTAGAGGGAATTCAGTTTTCCCACAACTGTAAATTCTAGGTTGAGTGTTTGATATTATAAGAACTTAAAGACCTGACAGATGGAGACAGAAGTATGAACTACTCCCATACAAGTTGTTGGAGTCTAGTATCCAGGCAACAGTCACAGAAGGTTCCCTTTAAAAAGAACAGAGAGAACATGAAGTTGAACTTACTAGGGGACACTGTCACAATGCGCTCGGATGTCTAGTTGAGGGCAGTTTACTTGTGAGCAAACAGGTGATGGCTCCTTTTATAGTCATAAGCAGGATTACCAGCACACACTGAGCACAGCCCTGCCTGCCGTAACTCCATCTTCTCCTTGCCCCGATGACTTAAGCTTTGGGACTTATTGTCCTGGATGTTTAGGGAGAAGCTCCAACAAAGGCATTTAGTAAAAACACAAAAAACCTAATTTTAGGATTGAGAGAGACTGGTTACATTTTTGCTTTACTCTGTAATCTACTTCACATAAACAGAATGGAAAATTTTGTTCTGATTCTATCAAAAGTGATGAAGGACTTTGATTCTGGACTCATCTTCACAATTCCTGCTGCCCCATCTATCATTTCTGTGACCAGCACTATAAGTGCTTATGGCATGCCAATGTCCTCAATCACAAAATGGAAATTAATATCTGATATGTATGCATTTGAAGATCAAGTGAATAAAACAGATGCACAAGTCTTACAGGGGTTACTTTGTTTTCTGTGACACTGCAGTTGTCTGAGTTAAGGAAATAAAATACATAGATCACAAATACATAGTTTCCAATCATGGGTGTCATAGTGATGAGGCCGTGGTAAATACTAAATAAATATCTGTTGAATGAATAAGTGAAATAAATGCCAAATCATTGCATTCTCTAACTATAATTGTAATGCACATAGGATTCAGATATAAAGCTATCTTTCTTAAAAAAAAAAAATCACAAAGCAGCCCCAAATCCATCACCCAGAAAAATTCTTGTTTTTATAATGGACCCTGAGAGAACCTCTTTAGTTTTACTATGAAAAGGCTCTGGCAAATGAATCTCTTGAGGAATTTTTTTAAGAATTTACATTCACAACAATACACTAAATTTTCTAAGATCAATGACACTACAATCTTGTGAAGAATGCAACCTGGAGTAATCTTGGGGCTGGTAATTTCCCCAATGATTAGCTTATTTGCTCCCTACAGGATTTATAGGGTGTGGGGGAGGCGTGCAGGCGGTGGCGGTTGGCAGAGGGGTATTGATTTAGTCCTGCCAGTGAAAGCAAGTTGTTACTTTATTTTCTGAGCAACGACAACCCCTGGTGCTGGGCATAGCTTTTGTAACTCATAAACAGTCTTTCAGGAGCAGTACATAACTGAAAAGAATAAAATAGACGGATTTCACTTATGAATGCTGGAAGTGGTTTTTAGGGAATGGTTCACCTTCCTATCATTAAGGATTAGCAGGAATAGGATACTGAAAATCTGACAAGTTCTATATTGAATTTTCTTGGAATCTCATATTGTCTTCCTCTAGAGACAAAAGGATTAATGAAAAGATTAGAAGAAAGGCTGCTATGTTATTTTGCAGGGTCAACCAACTCTAGGCTCCTCAACGATCTTTCCATTCCTGGCCCCCTGGCCTTCCAGCCCTTGCGCTTTGGTGCTCGTCCCTGACACAGGGCCTTTGTACATGATTTTATTTGAATACTCTTCCTGCCCCTCTTCACCTGCTTCACTGCTACTCTTCAGATCTTTTAGGAAAGCTTTTTTTTTTAAAGCCTAAATGATCTTATTGTACCATGTTCCTCTTCTTGTCATAGTTTAATTTATGTTTGTGATATTGATTGATTAACACCTGACTTGCCATTAAACTGTGTACTCCACAAGGGCAGGGATGGTGTCTGTTTTGACTCCATATTGTATCCCCAGCACAGTACTTGAAATGAGTCCTGTACAGGGTCAGAGAAGGAAAGGATTCATTCTGCCTGGAAGCCAGTGAGAGATGAATCAACACGAAGCATAACACAGACAGCATATCAGTTTAGCTTGGCAGATTATAATACGCCAGATAAGGAAGGTATTCCAATCATGGGGACCACGTAAGGAAAGGAATAGAAGCAAGTAAGTACAGAATTTGTTCAGAAGTCGGAACAAGGACAGAGAGGAGGGAACGAGCAGAGACGAGCTCACAGGGGCAGATTGTGACCAGATTGTTTAGAGCCTTGGGCTTGTTAAGGAGTTTGGACATTTTCTAGGCAGTGAGGAGCCATTTGAAGACTATTAAGCAGCAGAATAACACAATCCCATCTGTGTTTCTGATATAGCTCTGGCAGCAGTGTGAAAGACAGCAGAACTAAAAATAGGCTTATAAGTAATGTGCTCATTGCTTATCCCCTATTTGCACAGTAACCCAATTTTTAGCCTTGCCATACATCCTGTTTGTACAGGAAAATCCCTAAGCCTGAAGAAGCATCTCCTGATACTATCTTAAGGAGAGTTTTGTTATAAAGCAAAAGGGCAAATTGGCCATCAGCCATTGTACTCTATATGTGCCAGTAAACGTCCAATAATGAAATCATCTAACAAAAGTAATTAACTTAATTTATGGAACTGTAAAACTCAGGTGTTGTTCAGACATTCTCAGAAACTGAACTTGGAGAAATATTGCGGAAAAACAGCTTAGGGAATTAATGTTATACATCTTCCAACAAAGGTCCACGTCCTCAGGAGAAGTCAACTAATTCTAAGAAAGAGGTCAGCAGTACCCTAGAATAACAAGTTATGGAAACCCATAATATATCTTGATATTACTAGACCTCTTGAAAAATGTCAACATTTAGGTGCCAGAGACATAGTAATATTCACTGAGAACCTATTATGCAGCAGAGGCTGTTCTGTTTTAACGTGATTAGCCCGCGTAATCCTCACAACTTTATGAGACACTATTATCAGCTCTATTTTACCTAGCAAGGGTGAGTAACTTGTTCAAGGTTTCCTAGGTCATAAGTGATAGAGATGGAATGAAACCAGGGAGTCACACTCCAAGTCCACGTTCTTCACAGTTCCCACTCTGCCTGTCACATGGAGCTGTGCTCAGCTGTGGAAGGGCCCCTCTCTCTTCTTCATTGTCACACCTCTACTCATCCCTTATTCTTTTCAACTAAAGAGAAACATCAACTTAACTGAGTTCATGTTTGACTGGCTTTCCTTGTCTCTCACATAAGGTCCAAGGGATTTTTGCCTCATAAGCTTTTTTAAACACCTGTTTTTGGTGGTTATCATTTTTAAAAATCGGGTCAAGCTGGTCCTGGCTCAGGAGGTAAGAAATACTGGAAACACAGGCTGTTAGAAACTCCAACTCACAAAGTATCTGCAGAGGCTCGCAGCTCTGACCCAGAACCCTGACTGTTCCACCTCTTGGGTGGTGTCTTAGAGCTGATTATATCACGTGGTGTCTTAGAGCTCATTGTATCACTCTTTAAAAATTATTTTTTGGTGAAAAGTGTACGATTAAGTTCTTTTTTCCTAGTGCTCTGTTCCTAGAACTCATACTCTCAAATAAAAACACAAAAAAATCTACATTTCCTTGTCCCTCAATTTCACATACCACTCATCTAGCAAAACCTGTATAGTAACAGACACATCTGAACCAGGTTTGTTACAGTGTTCTTTCTCGGTGTGGTATTTGAAAGTGTTCTCATAAAGAGCCTGACAGCTCCTGGTGGCTTTAACACAGTGATGTTCAGAGTCATTGTATAAAGAAAAAAAAGTTTAGACTGCTAAGTCGTGTGAGCTATTTTGACAGAGCCCATATAAGTTCAAGAATGAGAATATTTGGAACAGTTAAGTATTAATAAGAGTAATAATTTCAAAACTATTGTTATACGATGATACCCTCTTATTGTGATAGCCTCCTAATTTTATGCATGCCTTGGGTGACTGAAACGACTAAATATAGTCTAAAGAAATCAATAGGAGCTATTAGGATACACTGTATTTTTAAGTTATAGAATCTTAAGACCTTAGGGATAATGCAGTTCAACTCCCTACCCATCCCCGACCATTAGTCTCCTCTACCCCACCCCAGTTGTATGGCTACTCCCAGGCTCGTAAACTCGAATTCCTGTAGAGATCAGGCCATGATATAGATGAGTAAAGCAGGCCCAGAGATCTCACCCTCCTCTTTCTTGAAACCAGCAGTAGTCTGCTATCTTTAGTTTTTCTGTTTTTGATGGAGACATGGGTATGGGAAAAAGGTTCTTCACTGCGAGGAAAAGCACAGTGCAATGAACTTGATAAAAGGCGGTTGACCGTTTCCATGGTGATGACCAGCCGTGGTGCTGGAACACTGGGCTCCACACTGCCCTCTGCTGGCCCTCTTCCTCCCAGCCAAGCTTGCCTTTTAGGGGTTTATTTCCTCATTCTTCACCAAATTTTCCATCAGTTTGCGTGCTTTGAGTTGTAAGTAACAGAAAATAGAATTGAACTGGCTTAAATAACAAAGTCGTTACGTGGTTTACCAAACTAGAGGTCGCTGGTAGGGTTGAGGCGAGGTTTGATTGCAGCTCTCTCTCCCTGTCTCTGTTTTCCTTCATTTGCTGACTACATTCTCGGGCTGACTTCTCTCAGGTAGTCAAATGGCTGCAGCAGCTTCAGGAATCACTTGGGTACACTGTATTGTCCAGGACAAGAAAGGGGTCCTCTTTTACCGCAGCCATCAAACAGAAGTCCTGCACGTTCCACTGGTGCCACCATTCACTGTGGCCAGGGGGATAAGATTACACTTGTGGCACTTTGGGTCCATCTCTGGGGCTGGGGCTTGGGCCAATCACACCAAACTATGGCTGCTGCTTAATTGGGAAAGAGTGAAAGGATGCAGAGAGCTCTAGGCTTCAAGGTTCTCCCAGGCCACAACCCCAGAGAGAAGAGAAACAGTCACTCAGGGTCCACAGTCTCTGACTCTGCATGGGGATGTGGTCTTGTTTGACCCTATGTGGCCCTTGGACCAACCACAGTTGGAAGATCACAATTGACAAGGCTCTGGTCACTTGTTCACTCGTGAGGCCAAACGTCAGGAAAGGCCCTGTGATTGGCACTTTCTGTCATATTACACGGATCAGGAAGGAGCATTTTTACAATGGAAAGAGGGAGGTTAATGGGTGTAAACAACAGATGCTCACTCTACCTTATATTTGGGTTTTCTGCCCTTCAACAAGGAGCTGATGTCTCCCAGAGATGATACCGTATCCCCAGGCATTGATTTTAAGGACAGAATCACAATGTGCACTAGTGTATTTTCAAAACACTATGAGAACAACCTGGAATTTATGTCTAAGTGTATCTAACAATCAATACTGTTTGGGTATCTTATGTATGGCAAGCTTGCTGAGCACAGTCCGTGAATCATTCCATGTACATATGTTCCTTAACATATGTCCAAATTTTAGTTCTTAGCACAATGCTCCACCCCACCCTTTTTCCCCCACAGCATATAAACAAAGAAATCATCAGAGAATCAACAGACAGAAGTGGCTTCTCATTCCACTCTCTTAAGAATTTCTCTTTGCCTAGAAGGAAGGGTGAGCACTATTCAGGCTCTGGCCGTTGGTTCGTATTAACCCACCCCCAGAGATCCTTGCTCAGTGGATTTGTGGTTTTTTAAAATCTCCCCCAGGTAATCTTGATAATTAGCTGTTTTTGGAAACCTCCGGAAAATGAAGCACTGTGCTCTCCTCACCAGGATAATTAGAGCCCAGTGCGCAGATGACGTAGCGCTGGCCTCTTCAGTATGGGAAGTCAATGAGCCTTTTATGGAAGACTTAAAAAATCCCCTTTGATGGAGACGTGTGTTTCCTACCCTCACCATGTGACCATTTCTGCTTCTAATGGAAATGAGTGCCATTAGCTGACTGTCGAGCTGGTCTATTGTTCCCGGGCCAGGTTTACCCACATCTGTATCCCCTTCCAAGACAGAGATTAGATCTGTGTCCAGAGGAACACATGCAACTCTGGCCAAGTTCCTTTCTGAGCCTCCCTCTTTGTTTAGGGATTCTGCTCATTTGCTTTTCATGCTTCTAAAAAGAAGACGCCTGCCCCTCCCCTCCATGTCCCAGCTGATGTAACTGAGGGATGGAATATCGTAATAGGGCCATAATTTCTGTTCCATGGAAAGTAATAAAAGAAGTCAGAGCAACTCCCATCTCCTCACCTGGAACACTGCCCAGGTAGGCTTGTGTTCCTAAAAGCTCAGCTGCAAGCTGTGGGCAACTCCTTCGCCCTGTGTTCCCGACCATTGAGTGATAGGCCGGTTCAAAAGCTCAAGACTCTGGATGGTTGAAAGAATCCTACCTTCAGGGGAAGGGCAGTGCGGGGCAGGAGGGTTCCAAGGGAGATGCAATGCACGCCACAAGTGTCAGCCACGTAGGTAATTTTAAATTTTCTCATAACCACATTAAAAACGTAAACAAACGTTACTTGGCATTGGCTTTGATAGGGATTAAAGGGAAAGTGCAATCTTTTGACTGATCTCTTTCTTGATAACTCGGAATTTTTGCTTCACTTTGATTAAATAGAGGAAAAGTAATCTGGAAAGGTCTGGTCTGGAGAAAGGAGGCAAATCTTAGTTTGGCAGATGCTAAGACAGAGCCCTGGTACCCGCTACTAAGAGTGCAGAGGAGAACGGACTGTAAGTCGTTCCCACAGTGTGCACCGAGGGCGCCGTAGGATGATTCACTGGTGGATTAGAAGTGCAAGGGGAAGAAATAAGGTACGCATCTGAAAGTTGAGATCCACAAAGCTTTGTCTTATAAACCTGCCTGAGCTCCAGGAGGTTAAATGATATTTGGGATACTGTGTATTTGTATTATCAGTGCATGGTCAGAGAAAAATATTTGTTTTCAACTCCAAGGGACATTGATTATTATTATTTTTTATTTTTATTTTTTTGTGAGTAAGATTCGTCCTGAGCTAACATGTTTGCCAGTCTTTCTCTACTTTGTATGTGGGATGCCTCCACAGCATGGCTGAGGAGTGGAGTAGGTCCACACCTGGGATCTGAACCCATGAACACCGGGCCGCCGAAGGGGAGCACATGTAACTTTAACCACTCGGCCTGGGGGATGGCCCCCCATTGAAGATTATTTTTTAAGGATTTAAATCTACACATACAAGGAGAAGCAGCGTCCCTGCATGGTTAAGAGTAAAAATAACAATCTCTTTGCTGTGGCAATATCATCCCTGTCTTGCTTGTTTTGGGGGTATTGAATGTCTAGGGTTGTACAAGTTAGTGTACTCAACAAAGATTTGCATGAATTCCACAGCCAACCTCAGTTAAAACTGAAATATTGAGCTCGTTACTGATTCAAACATCTAGAAATTACAATAAACTCAGTTTAGCAGTGATGGCTCTATTTCCAAGACAAAGTGAACATTGGACAATGTACTTTGACGTTCATAAGTTGGCAAAAAAATATTTAGTATTTCCCAATTATCCAAAAATTTCCAAAAACTATCTGCCTGATCAGGGAAAATATGCAAATGAATCAGGTTCAAGATTTGTTGTTAAAGGTACTATAGGATCAAAGGAAATTAAATGCCGAGGCTTAGCATCATTAATTTTCTTACACCTCTTCTGGTTGTTGTCTTATACGATTACATAGTCTGGGAGATTTAGAGGAATAATAAATCTGTAAGAAATAGTAAAGTTAAAGAAATGGTACATCATTCCTTTGAGTTTTCCCAGTGTTCAATGATTAGAGTGCTAGCTGATGTGAATGGCATTTTTCTTTAAATAAAGGCCCATGTGGTACTAAACACCATCACCTTTTGATAGTTATAACACTGCTCAGTTCATAAACAGGTGCAGTCTTCCATTTCTGCCCTTTCCTTCTCCCAGATTTGCTTCTCCATAGATTTGCTGTTGCTGAGGTATGAGCGATCAGAGGGTGGATGCTCCTTTCTTATTTTCCACCCCAAGCTCTGGTGGAGATTGGTGTGTACATAATATGCAGCACTTGCTTTTATTAAATGGAATATATTTCATGTATTCTTCCTTCTGTGAGTGGGGAATGGTGCTGGGTGCTGGAGGATACAAAGATGAGTAGGATGAAATCCTATGCTTGACAAGTTCACGGTCTAGTTCAGGGTGAAACATAGACACGTCATAATTACAACGTGATGTGAAAACTGTAAGAGCAAAGGACTTTGGAAACATTTCATACCATCAGCACCAACTACTGTTCTTATTAGAGTACTTTAAGGTGACAACATCACGGTTCTTCAATACTTCATTCTAAAACCCCATTGTGTATTACTTGGTATGAGCTGACAACTGAAAGAGGGAAATGAGCATCATAGGAGTTTGAACCCGGACGGGGAGGGGAATAATTTGGGGGCATCAGGCAGCACATAATGAGGCAGGTTTAGAAGGAGTGGTGATGCAGACAGCTCTGGGAAGCCAAGTGGGGGTTTTTATTTATTTTCATAGAATTTCCTTTTTAGGACAGTTTTAGGTTCACAGCAATACTGAGCAGAAAGGACAGGGATTTCCCGTATACTCTCTGCCCCGTCCCACACGCACAGACTGCCCATTATCACTATCCCCCACCAGAACCGTACATTTGTTACAGTTGACGAACCTACACTTCCACACCAGTAAAGTCCACCATTTACATTAGGGTTCGTCTCTGTTGGGATTGTATATCAAATGGTGTGTTAAGGGAGCTAAGAACCAAGGGGGATGACCTGCCAGGGTGTTGAGCAGAAAAGTGGAGAGGCATCTCTTTCTCAACGTTGACTAAGACGGGCCCTGACTTGGTCCTTCTGTTTTGTTTTCCACCCACATGCTCCTCAAGCATACAGCAAAGCTTCACAGAGTCAGGGAACAGGTCTTGCAGAGAGCAGCTGGTGCAGCGGCTGAATGCTCATTACCATGCAAGAGGCCCGTGCAATGATGAATACGCTGCACTTGGGATCTTTTAGGCTGATGAAACAAGTAGGGCCAGGGCACAGCTCATTACTCTAAAAATTGATAATTAAAGGGAAAGAATTAAGTATTCCTCTTGGCTTTCTGGTATAAACTATTTTTCAAGGTAATCAAATGGTGTTGGTAGATGAGGGAAAGGTTTTCTGTACAGAAGAATTTCAGCTAATAAATGCAGGAGAAATGATAGAGTTGGAAAAAATTACCATTTTGCAAGCTCTAATGAAATAACTCTTGCAGATAATGGTCATCAAAGATGGTAAAACCATTAGGTAAAGTGTTGATGGGGACATGAACTCTCTGATCAGTCTTAGCATCACTGAAAGTGGGAAAACCAGACAAGAGGTGCCTCCTGATATGAAGCAGGATGAAATACATGCACCACTTATGAGGTATGTGTGTCAAAAAATCAAACCTGAGGACCAGGCTTGGTGGCCTAGTGGTAAAGTTCAGCATGGTCTGCTTCAGTGACCCGAGTTTGGTCCCTGGGCATGGACCTACACTGCTCTGTTAGCGGTCAAGCTGTAATGGTGGCCCATAAACTAAAAAATAGAGGAAGATTGGCACAGATGTTAGCTCAGGGCGAATCTTCCTCAGTAAAAAAAAAAAAAAATCAAACCTGAAACTAATCAACATTACTTAGGTTATTGAGTTAGGAATCTTCCAACTCATAGGAAACACTGGGGACAGACCCAGTTAAGCATTATCTGGTGAAGGTCATCAGCCAAAACCAGGGTGTGGGATGTTTTCTATGTTAGCTGACCATGTCTCAAGTTTTAAATAGACTTTTCCCAAAGGATGGAAAATTTTGAGTAAATTGACTTTAGAAAAGCTGACTATGCTCCTATAGGTTTGTGTATTTTAAAAACTGGTAGTGGTGGTGCACCAAGGTAAATTCCAAATTTTGCAAACCACAACGTAGTAAGTTGCAGAGTCCAAATTTGAAAGATTTGCAGGCAGATTCATCTGCTAATGGAAGAACCCACATAGCTTCTGTTCACAAACTGACTTTTTGGATTCCTGGTTTCTGGTTGGAAATCTGTGTACGGACAAGGAAGAAACTTGATCCATATCTTGAGAAACGAGTTGGTTATCGTGTCCAGTTGGCCAGGTTAGTCCCCTGTCAATTTGTTAACCTAATATTTCTGGTGAGATCTCAGCAAGTAAACTAAAGAGACTGAGACGAACCACTTAAAAATGGCAAAAAAAAAAAAAAATTAAAACAAATATTCAAATTTAATATTTGATCTTGATACTGGAGCTTATAGTCCAATGGGTTCTATCAGTTAGGATATGGTTCAGCTATAGCAACTGAGAAATAACAGTAGTTTAAACAAAGTGAGATCTATTTCTCTCTCAGAAATAAAGAGTCTGGAGTTGAGTGACTCAGAGCTGGTACAGCAGCTCCCTGGTCATCAATATCCTGGTCTCCTTCCTTTACATCCCATGTTGGTTTGCAACCCCGGGAGTTCCCAGAGGTGAGACTTGAAACTGTCCCCCGTACATGGAGGACAAGGAGAGACTGAAGAAAGATTCAGAGCACTGCAGATTGGTAGGTGGTAGGTTTAATAAGCAAGGGATCTTAAACAGAAGGCTTATCTTGGGTGGCCACAAGACGCATAGATTGTACACCTGCTGGCTAGAATCGTAAAATGTACATAGAGGTCTCAACAGGGTTCAGTCAAGTACAGTCCAGATGGTCTCAGCAAAACATTACTCTCTCAAGCCTGCATTCTTAAAATGGCTCCTTGAGTGGGAACAGTGGGCAGAACATGCATTCCAAGGGCAGGGGTTGGGGTAAGGAGTGTCCAGTTGCCCAGATCCAGCTTGCAGGACAACCGATGGTCATGTCCTCTCGAGGACCTCCTCCAACACCTCACCATCCTAACTGCATCTCTCTCCATTCTGTCTGTGATCCAGCCAATTAAGGGAAGAAGGCAGAGGACCAAGGTTCCCCCTCGCAGCTGAGTCCATTTCCTTTAAGTAGCCTTCCTAGAGTTCCACACAGGAGTTCTACCTACAGTTGCACTGACCACTTAGCAACACAGCCACACCTAGATGCAAGGAAGGCTGGAACTGCATGTAGCCTTTTAGCTGGGTGCACTGCTGAACTAAATAAAGCTCAAGTTCTGATGCTAAGAAGGAAGGGACACATGAATGGGGGAATCCCTGTCCATGAAGAAAACAGACGATTGAGAGAAAACTACTCTGCGTTATTTTTAGCAGTATGCCAGGTCATGAGATTAAAAGTGTAAATCTGTTGCATGTACTATTTTAAATGATTTGGGGAAAGACCACTGGCCCTTGTTAATGTGCATAATTTTATTTGTGTATTCCATCCGCTTTGACGACTTCGTGGTCCATTATTTTGCTACAAACTCCTGTGTAATTTACTGACAAATACGTTGAGTCCCCATTAACTTCACTTTTCTTCTCTCATCCTGTCTCCATGTATGGCCTATTAGGCCAAAACAATGGCATTTGTACATCAGAGGTTGTTTAATTATTGAGTGGCACGGTCATACTTTCCTGTCTAGGAAATCATGAGGTTGACAAACTAGCAACGGTCTGCCCTGTGGCTTGATTTATTTTGCATCCATTTCTGTCATGGGTCACCTCTGTGGGAAAGTGCACGCACAAGAGGAAGTCTGTGTAGACTTCCAATCTTTGAAATCTCGTGGGCATAGGCCTCCTTAGCCTTATTCTGCAACACTCCATTCATGGTTGAGATAGCTCAGGATTTGAGGTTATCCAAGAGGGCTTCTGAAGAACGAATTTCTGGGGAAATTCTCCTGCCCCCAAAAGCCACATAGCACAGTGATGTGTTTTGTAAAGTTTCATTTATTATGTCAAAGACAGAGTTATTCTCCTAAGCCAATCTCTGTGTTTTTATTCATATCTCACAGCTTTACTGGAAAGAACTGATGACCTCTTTAAACATGTGGAGTGAAACAGCATCTGTACATCATGTTGGAGTGAGCAAAACATGAGTTTTGGAGCGTGAGGACCAGAGAGACAAAGCTGCCCTCTCCTGACTCTCTGATTCTCAGCAACTGTTACTTCTCTGAGCCTCAGTTTGTTCCTTGTCACTTCTGCTAGATCCTATTTTGATGACCAGATATTACTATGTGCCAATCGTGTCTTAAGCACTGGGAGATGACTGTAAGCAAGATACAGAGAGTGGTCTTTATAAACATTGGTCTTTATAAACGTTGAAGCTGAGGTTGTAAATTCCATTGCTTTCGTAGGTCAGGCAGGGAACATAAATGCCTGAAGAGCAGGGAAGCCAAACCATCACGGAAAGGTGGGGATTGTGGCTGAACATGAGGCTGCAGCTCCTCAAAAGGTATTTAGATTCAAAAAAGTTTTGAGGGGCTGACCCTGTGGCTGAGTGATTAAGTTCGTGCGCTCTGCTTTGGCAGCCCACGGATTTGCCAGTTCGGGTCCTGGGTGCGGACCTAGCACCGCTCATCAAGCCATGCTGAGGCGGCGTCCCACTTGCCACAACTAGAAGGACCCACAACTAAAATACACAACTGTGTACTGGGGGGCTTTGGGAAGAAGAAGGGAAAAAAAAGTTTTGAAACACTAGACAGTCCTGATGATACCCCTGCTGGGAGCAGAATTTTAGCAGTCTACTTTGCAGCCCACACCAAGTATGGAAGAAGACAGACAATGTGGATACGTTCACAGGTTTTAACATCTCGCCTTGGTTCTCTGCCCTTTGGGTGAAGAGCAGAGGGGAGGCCACTGTGCTTCATCCCTGCTTTGCCATTTGTCCAGCTGCGGCGATCAACTGCTTGATTGAATGCCTTCGGGCAAGTTACTTAATCTCCACATATCTCAGTTTTTTCCTTTCCAAAATAAGAAAAACAATAGATTAGTGACCTTGTAGTTAATTGGGTTAATGGCTAATACACGTAAAACAGAAGAGTGCCTGGCACATAATATGCACTCGAGAAATGTTAGCTATTATTATGGGAATGCATAGAAAAAGGACTCCCCAAGAAAGCTTTAAAGAGTGAGTTAGAAATAGCATGGACAAAACACTGGTAGCTAGATACTGCTTTGTAGCTATACCAGAAAGGGCAAATTTGATGAGAATAGCTAGACATACATAAATTTCTTAAAACAAATCTCTCTATATATACACATACCCTATTGGTTCTGTTTCTCTGGAGAACACTGATTAATTCAAAAACTCTTTTTTTCAATAAGGAAGATGGGCCCTGAGCTAACATTGGTGCCAATCTTCCTCTATTTGGTATGGGGGACGCTGCCACAGCATGGCTTGATCAGTGGTGTGCAGGTCCACACCCAGGATCTGACGCTGCAAACCCCAGGCCATCAAAGTGGAGGGTGTGAATTTAACTACTAGGTCACTGGGCCACCCCCAATACGAATGCTTTTGTTGGCAGGATAATGGCCCCCCAAAGATGTCCACTTCCCAGTCTCCAGAACATGTTATATTACGTGGCAAAGGAGAATTGAGGTTGTGGATGGAATTAAGGTTACTAATCAGTTGACCTTAAGATAGGGAGCTGTGATATTGTGATTTATAATAAGAAATATATATTCGGTCTTCAGCCCCATCTCTGGCGCAGAGTTCCTAAAACTCTGGGAATTTTCTAAATAAGAGTGATAAAGGTGTCTTGAAGTTCATAGCAAACCGCTTTCAGCCACACTTGAGTTTGTTAATAAAGTGACTTTTGGAAAGCATCTGAGGATGGGAGCTGATTGCTGGGAGAACCAACTGTGTGATTCGAGGGCTGGAACTTTCAGTCCCCCAGAATCCTCCACACACCTCTGGGTAGGGGAGAAGAGCTAGAGGCCGAGTCCATTGCCAATGGCCAGTGATTTAACCAATCATGCCTGTGTAATGAAGCCTCCATAAAAACCCAAAAAGAAGGAGTTCGGAGAGCTTGCAGGTTGGTGGACAAGTGAGAATTAGAGGAGAGTGGTGCCCTCAGGGGGCATGGAATCTCTGCGCTCCTTCCCACACACCTTGCCTTATGCGTTTCCTCTATCTGGCTGTTCCCAGATTACATCCTTTCATAGTAAACTGGTGATTTGGTAAGTAAAATGTTTCTCTGAGTTCTGTGAGTCTCTCCAGCAAATTAATGGAACCAGAGGAGAGGGTTGTTGGAACCTCCGATGAATAGCCTGTTGGTCAGTTGCACAGGTGACAACCAGGACTTGTGATTGGCATGTGAAATGGCATGTTGAGGGGGGGTAGTCTTATGGGACTGAGCCCTTAACATTTGGGATCTGATGCTATCTCCAGGTAGACTGTGTCAGAATTGAGTTGAATTGTCAGACGTCTAGCTGGTATTGGAGAATTGCTTGGTGGTGTGGAGAAAACACACATTGGAGTTGGTGTCAGAATTAGAGGAGCCTAACCTGATTATCAGGATGGGTCCAATATAATCACCAGCATCCTTAAAAGCAGAAGAGGGAAGCAGAAGAGTTCAGAGTCAGGGGGAGATGTGACTAGAGATACAAACTATGCAGTGACTTATTCATAAGGAATGGAGCGTAGACACGGTCAACTCTCACACCCCTCCCTCGCCTCCTCTTGCCTATGCCTCCCCTCTGGCACTGAGGTAGGGAACACGATTGGCAGAGGCTGAGATTTTCCTGCTTGATGACTAGTTGACCTCTCCTCTGTCTAATACTGACCGCCAGTTGGATGTGTCTGTGGGACAAGCAGTGTCCAGAGGTGGGCCTACCTGTGCTTCCTGGACAGGACCTGTGGGCGACCTCGCTTGGGCTCTGACCTCTTCTTTCCCACTCCCAGCCCCCGCCCTAAGAGGTATGCTCCACAATCTCTTTCTGTTGGGTTTTACTTGACCAACAGCGAGACATCTTTTTGAGTACTAGTAAGACTGCTCAAACCCAGCCATCTTCCTTCTGGTCCACTTACCCCCAGGAAACTAGTGGATTCTTGCCCACACAAGGTGGAAATGTGCCCCACTGGCAATTTCAGTAGCATCAGAGGTTCCAGGATTCAGTGACTGGAAGGCTTTCAGAAAAGAGAGGAAATTGTCATTGGTACTTGACTTATGGGGTAAAGGTACCCCTATTCTCTGAGAGTTATTTTATCAGCCCTTGGCTTTGGGGATGATAATAAGTCCCTTTACTTCCCGTCCGAGTTAGCTTAGGGAAGGGAGAATCTTTTCACAGACATTCTATTCCAAAATGTAGGCTTTCTCTTTCCTCAGTCTTCTTATTACTTGGTTGTGGTGATAGTGATGATGGGGCTGAGAGCAGAAATGGCACCTTCTGTAAGCCGTGAGGGGAGCCAGAAGGCCTTGACAGTAGGCGGTTCTTTGGGTCTCTAATCTTAGAATGTGGAGTAGTTAGTCCCTTCGGCTCTCACAATTCCATGAAAATTGGGGGGAAAATCTCACTGGGCATTTGACACCATCCTTTACCATAAGGCTAGCGAGGTGGGGTCTCCCAGTTCAGCTGAGGTGGGCAAAAGGGAAGGTGGGATTTGCAGGCCATATTAAGGAGTTGGGGCTTTTTCTTAAGAGCAATGAAAAATCATTGAAGGATATTAAACAGAGGAGTTATATGATCAAGTGGTAGGATAATCTTTTAAAATAATTTTTTCCCCTCTCCCTTTATTTTCTCCTGTCTTGACTCAATTCTGGTATTCAGGTCCTTTATATCTTCTTGCCTCAGGACTTTTGGTGGGGATGGAAGGTGGGCAAAGGAGAAGCTGCTTAATTATGAGAGGTATTTCTCGATTTTGTAGAAGGTAAGCTCACAGAAGAAACAATACCTATCTTTGAGAGGAGAGAGGGGAGAGCCTATGAGAGTATCGAAGGAGAGAGTAATTTCTCCAAGTGTGGGAAGGACCTGTAGTCAGAGGATTCTGGAAACAGCAGGACCATACCTGTATTCCTGACCCTGTGAGGGTTGATGTGTGGACCGCATTGGTGATGAATG
The DNA here is from genome assembly GCF_021613505.1 of Equus quagga. Taxonomy (NCBI): domain Eukaryota; kingdom Metazoa; phylum Chordata; class Mammalia; order Perissodactyla; family Equidae; genus Equus; species Equus quagga. The sequence goes on along the minus strand of NW_025798627.1, from coordinate 1,939,340 downwards.
GATGAGAGATGCTCCAGGTAAGGCTGGCTGAGCACGGGGGCTTCCAGCCTGGCCCCAGGACACAGAAGCAACCCTTCCTCAGACTCTGAGGCTCAGGAAGGCTTGGACACTGGGCATTTCAGTAGTGAGCCTTGTTGGCAGGGCCTTTGTAGGAACCAAAGGAAGAGGGAGCCCCATTCATGACTGACCCTGAATTTCTTCATGATGTTTCTGACTATGGGTTCAGAATGAAATCTAAGCTGATTTAAAGAAACACGATATTTCCTGTCCATCTGAGCTTATGGTTATAAACTCATATGGGTAACAGTCAGATATGCATTTTAAAAAGATAATTCTGACTATAAGGTGGATTAGAAGCGAGCAAGATAAGGTAAGGGAATCCTAAACAATGATCCTATTCTGGTCAAAGTCTATCGGCATTTTCAATTTTTATTACTATGCACTCAGCATTGAAGACAAGATCGTACACTTGTCAGATGAGATTTTTGACTCTGCATTCTATATTTAGATAATATTAATATTGGTATTGGAGCCTGCCCTAGACTTTTACTTCGTTGACTTTCTAACAAAATAATTTTGCATGAAGTGAATCTTTGTACATTGATCATTGTCATCTTCTATTGAATGGTTTAAGGTATTGTGAAGAACAAAGCTCCGATGTATTTAGGAAATCAGACGGTTAAAGAATTGTTGAAAGAAGAATCTTTCATCAGGCAAGAGCAGCTTGGGGGTGGCTGAAGGATGGACACTGCCTCACCTGCGCTAGGGGGTTCCGAGCCGGTCCTCAGAGCCCACTGGGGACGGATTTGGGGCAGAGGTAGGTGGAAAGGGGCTAGTGTCCCGGAGTCATAAGAAAATGTTAGGGGCTCAGTAAGACTTTCTCTGAGTACCGTTGGGTTCTAGTTTGTACCTGATAAACCAAGAGTGAGAGAAGGTCTTGGGGCAGCCAGAAAAGAGAGCCTTCATCACTTACGATGCCTGCTGCTACAAAACAGAAAACCCACCAAGAGTGGCTTAAGCAATAAAACATTTAATTATCTCAAGGAACCAGAAACCTGAAGGCAGGAAGCTCAGAGGAACTGTTTCATCCGCTTAGTGGTATCAACGTGGCCTGGGCTTCTTCCCTGCTTCCCCCTGCCAGCTCCAGCCTGACAGATTTTTCATCCTCAGGCATGTGATCTCATGGCGGCAAGGTGGACTCAGGCATCAGGAGAGTATCAGTTTTGTTCATTTTTCCTTTCTTTGTTCCCAGTACCTAGTATAGTACACGTACACAGCTCTAGCACAAAGTAGCTGCTCAATAAATATTGTTTAAATGATTGATTATTATGTTGCTTCCAAAGACAAAGTTGAAGCTTGTCACTATCTGCTGGTTTTGTAATTGACTCTGTAACGGGACTTTACAACTGGCAGTAACCACACAGTTACCATGTTCTGACAAATGAGGATAGTGAGGTAGAGACAGGTAAAGGGATTACCAAGGATAATGTAGGTAGTTAGCAGCAGAAGACTCAGCCAGGGTGGAGCAGAATGCAGCGTCTAAGCTTTTCTTTTCCTCTCTCTGAAAGTCTTGCCCAGACTTTCTCTGTGGAGGTGGGTGGTCTGGCTTTTCTCAGTCCATTTCCAATCTTTTGTTATGGCAGAAACTCTGGGCCTAATTGCCTTGAAGTCTCGGTCTTGAAGTTCACAAACACTGGATCTTGCAAATCACAGTCTTGGCTTGCAAGATCATTGCCTCTCTCTCTGCTCAAGGGGAGGAAGGCAACAATGAAATATGGGAGGCAGGGACCCACAGTGAGGTCTTCACAGTCTAACCAGCCAACTTGGATCTTCCAGACCTTAACCCATAGTGGACTAGATGCATACTGGACTTTGTGATCATTTAAACACATGAAGAGATTAATACATCAGCAAATCAATGAATTAATCAAAATCCCGAAGAAGAGTGGAAGATCTGGCTGAAGCTGTCCTGTCTTGCTCTGACAATGCTGTGTAGTTGGATGGAATAGTCAGCCTGGTAACAGCGCTGCTGATGCTGATTCAAGCACCGCCTTACAGAGCCCTGAATTCTACTCGGAAGAACTCCTACCGGAGAGAACGGGGCCAAATCTGTTTCTAGGGAAAACATTTGGTTAATATAACCCCTGAGAAATCAGCGACTCCCTCCTCCCAGCCTGAATAGTGTCTTGGGATTCTTGTGAAGACAGAACAGAAGCCAAGCTACTGTGAGTTTTCTCACAAGTGTGCGTCGCAGCTGCTCACCAAACAGTGAGAAATGAGTCGTTCGAGGCTGTCCTGCCCTATATTCTTTTGTCTTTAGCAAAGTTCTGACTTGCTTACGGTTGAGTGTCTGCTTCAATTTCGCCCATATGTTTCTGAAGCTTTGGGAAGTGAAAGTGCAAAGTATTGTAATGGAATGAGTCTGCAGATGATAAAAATTTTGGAGGAATTACAAATAGTTTAGGAATTGTTCTTAAAATGCAATTTGATCTTGATAAATGAAAGACATGGGTTGAAATCAGTAAAAGGAAATTTAATAAAGTAGCTCACGTAGGGAGAAATCAAAACATAGTATTCAACTGGGTAAAATCTAGCTTCAATAATACTGCCAATAGGCTTTTGGGGATTTGGCTATTAAAGAAATGATTATGAATCATGTGTGTGTGTTAAAATGACAATAAGTAGACTGTTTTACCTTAATGAAACTATCACTAATAAAGTTACTTTAGAAAGAACATTTCACCATATATGAGACAATTAAGTGGCTGCTGTTGATTGAAGGAAGAAGAATAGTAGATTTAGAAAATAAAGTAGCCCCCAAAAGACTCATATTGGTGGACTGAATATTTGCTGATGCCCAGAAAAAGCACTAAGAAGGAACTGTCAGAATTGAGGAAGACACAGCACCTCTCTACTATGTAGTGAAGATGCCTTGAATTGCCTTATTTGTAAACACAGAGGACTTTCTCCTTAGCTTTTGCTTCTGTCTGTGCACCAGTCTTCTTTCCTCTGCTTCAACTGTGGTGTTGGAGATAGCTGTGTAATCAACAGAAGTACTCTGTGACGGTCTGAAGACCATTGCAGAATTGATCGACCGAATTCTCCCCTATACCCCCACCCTGGCCATTGGCCCTCAGGCACACAGACTTGGGTTAATCATAAACATGATTCGCAACATACTCCCGAGTTAGATCTATTCATAGCTTCTTTTAGTATTTAGTTACATTTATTTTTCACAATGTGTGAAACCCAGCACTTGAAATGCAAGCTGGGAAATTGCAATAATCTCCATCCCAGGTTCCTTCTCATCACCCTGCCTCCTTGACCTGAGCTGATCATCATCCAAAATTCTATGTTCATCATTCTTCCTTTTTTCCCCTGTTTCACATAGTTTTATCACATCTATTTAGAATCCTAAAAAGTGCATTTTAAAATTTAGGAAGAGTATCATAATTTATGTAGTTGTTTGGGATTTATTTTTTTCACTTATATTGCCAAGATCCTCCATATTGTTGTGTGTTACTGTAGTTCATTCGTTTTTACTGCTGTGTAATGTTCCATGGTGTGACTGTGCCATGCTGTATTCATCTTCTCTCCTGCTGATGGATATTTGGGTTATTTCCAGGTTTTGCTACTGTGAACAATACTGCTCTAAACATTCTAGTAGATCTATTTTTCTAGAGGAAAGAGTTTCTCCTGGATCATTTTCATCATCACCCACACTGCTCTAGTGCCTCTGACGCTAAGTTCACCCGTGAGATCTCTATGTGATCCTTTCTAGCCAAGAGTCTTCTGAGAGGGCAGGCCCCATGGCCAAGCGGTTAAGTCCGTGCACTCCACTTCAGCGGCCCAGGGTTTCACAGGTTCAGATCCTGGGCACGGACATGGCACCGCTCATCAGGCCACGCTGATGTGGCGTCCCACATAACACAACTAGAGGCACTCACAACTAATATACAACTATGTACTGGGGGGCTTTGGGGTGAAGAAGAAGAAGAAGGAAAAAGAGACTCTTCTGAGAGTTGTATACACACTCTCTCTACCTCCTCAATGTCTACTCACTCTTCAGCCCAGTCTCTCCTGGCTTCTGCACCCATCTCTCCACTCCAACTACTCTCGCTAAGGTTATCAATGATTTCCAAGTTGCCAAATCCAATGGACACTTTCCTGCAATCTTATTAGAGCTGTTAGCCGTATTTGACACAGTTGAGCATTCCTTCCTTCTTAAAATACTTGCTTCTTTTGGCTTCCATGTCACCATATTCTCCTGGATTTCCTCTTTATGTCTGAAATTTGTTTCTTCCTCCTCCACCTACTACTTAAAGATACCTATTGGAATTCATCAGAGGTCAGTTCTAGGTCTCTTTCCTTTCTCATTCTATTCTCTCCCCTGGATGGCTCTGTTTTAGCTTACTGCCTCAGCAAAAGTTTTAATAGCATCCCCTTTCACTCTCAAAAGTGTGCCAGTTTAGATGATAAATTATATGTTCTCCCTACCTAGATACAAATGACTCCTAATTCACCCATGACTTCTTATTTGTCAAACCTTCTACTAATCATCTTTCCTTGGATATATTATGGGCACTTCAAACTTAACATTTCTAAAATTAGACTTTTTCTTTTCATTTCAAAATCCATTTCTCCCCAGTGTCCATCTCAGAAAATGTTACCTCCACCCACTTAATTGCTCAAGCTCTAAACCCTAGAAACTTGTTTGGTCTTTTTTGTTTGTATATTTTTTGTAATTCCGTATTCTTCAACCCATCTATTTCTAAGACCTGTCAATTCTAGCTCCATGACTGTAATCAAAGCCACTATCTCCTCTTGCCTGGGAGCTGCAGAGGGCTCTTAACTGACTCCTGGCTCCTAGACTTGCCCACCTCCCTCACCCTCATCCATTCTCCTATCCTGATATTTTGAAAACATAAATCAGATCATGTCATCGCCTGCTTCAAACCATTCAATGGCTTGTCATTGCCCTCAGAATAAATGCACACTGCTTCCTCTGGCCTCCAAGGCTCAGCATGCTCTGTCCCACGACCACTGGTCTAGTCTCAGCCTGGGTCGCCCCGTTCCTTCTCACCCACTCTGGCCTCAGCATCTCTGAGCTCTTCCAGTGCAGCAGCTCTTCCCTGGCCCAGCGCCGTGGGACAGGGAGAGCCCTCCCACTCCTTACCTGGCTGACACTTATTCATTCTTTAGGTCTCAGCTTAAGTATCACTTCTACTGGAATGTGGAATCATTGTGTGTGTGTAAATAACACTTTTTTCAATTCCAAAGTAATACATTTTATTTTTTAAATGAGAAAATATAGGTAAGCAAAAAAAAAACCAACCAACCAACCAACCAACCAACCAAGTCATCCATAATCCCGCCACTTGAAGATAAATACAGTTAACATTTTGGTGTGTATCGTTCCAGACTTTTCTCTTTCTATATAGCATAGATATCAGCTGCTTAGATGGCCCCAAGTTCTATAATTGGTAGGAGTCATTCGATCCTGTAAATGTTAGGTATAATTCACATCGGAACCACGCCTTTACACTGGAAAACTTCTCCTCCTCAACGTCCCTAGGGATTCTCGGGTCAGGCAAATGGTTCTGCTGGTCACATCTTGCTTCAATTTCCTGCTTCCACTGATGTCTTATCTCCCTTGTGTCTAGTCTCCTGTGGAGACCCAAATATAGAACACAGCCCCTTATCCTTGATTCTGTGAGTCTCCTTTCTGGGACGGGGCTGGAAAATGTTATGGAAGAGTACATGCTTAACACGTCTCCATTTTCAAAATTCCTTTGCTACTTCATCCTGGAGATGCTTCCCTATCTGGAGTGTAAGGTGCCTGCCGCGTTGCTGGACTGGGACAGTCACTCTGTCCACCACTACATCTCCTCACTCAGTCCCCCAACTGCCCCAGATCCTGTGACTCTCCGTATGGAGAGCAAGTCAACGTTCTGTCTGTCTGATGGTTAAAGAACCCTTTTCTGGAAGCTCTCAGTTTCCACCTTCAAGCCTATTCAGATGTCCTTCCCAAACAACAGGTATTTTAGGCTGGAGAGGAATGAAGCCATTCCCCTGTGGGCAGAAACAGTTCTGACAGGTTATTGTTTTAAATAGCGGGGTTTTTTTTCTCTTCTTGTCGTATAGAAATGCCTTTTCCCCAAAAAATATTATCATACAATATATACTGGTTAGAAATCTGCCTTCTTCACTTAGCGATTGGTAATGAATATCTTCTATGTCAAAACATGTACACAGTGTAGACAGTGAGTAAAGCAGAGCGAGTGATAAGCTGTGGTGGACAGTATGCCCTGGAAGGTTGTTAGGAATGCACATTCTCAGGTTCCAGGCCCAACGTAGTCCATTCATATGTGTATTTTGATCCCTAGGACATTTGTGTGCACATAAAAGTTTGAGACACCCCAGAGGACATTTCTATGGCTTTAATAAGAACAAAATAGCAATTCTCAATTTTTCTTCATTGGAAAATATATAAAGAACAATTCTGGACATTTATAAGGCTATTTAATTTGTGCTTTGACACACCTAGCTCTACTTATTAAATGTGACATAGATGCCAAAATGCAAAATACTGTCCTAAAATGTGATGTCTTCCACAGCTCTCCTAAAGTGAACCGTGGTGTCCGTGATTTCCACGTTACGTTTTTATAAAAAATCAAAGCAGCAATTTAGTGGCTTTAAAATTAGCATAAAATCATCTCTTACCTTTCTAAATATTTAGTATAAAATTCTAAATCAGACAGGGTTTTTTTTTTTAGCAATTTACAAATCTGCATATTTAAGACTAAGCTCCCTGTTGATTCTGACTCACTGAGAGTATAATTGCTGAAGTAGGAGCTCTTTGGAAAGGCGCGACCATTGCTCACAGCGAGGGTGGGGTATGCTCAGTGGGTCAGGTCAGTGGAATTGAAAGCTGTGATATGGTTTAATTTGGAAACCTAAGTAAATACAGAAAAAATAAAATTCCACTCCTGGTTCTTACATTGCAGAAGTTTATAAGGGAGTGAACTGCTCTTCCCTTGGAAACAAATATGTTAACTTCACAACATTACTTCTCATTTGTTTCACTTTAGAGTTCTTAGAAACTATCAATTTAACTAGTAAACTCTTTGCTCTGCAGGAGCAGCCCTGCGAAAATCTCCGTTTTTGAAACCCCTCCACTGGAAAGTCATCTAGCACATTTTTCTACTCACACTTGCAAAGTTTCAGTTTCCCAGCTGGCAAAAGCATTCAGTGTGTGCATGCTTCCAATTAAACGCCACATTTTCCCGATGCGCGGTCCAAGCTTACGCAGCGGTCCACAGAGGATTTGTGGAGCCCTTTCCCTCTTTGTCTCCTCATTTTCTGCTGCTGTTTCACGGACACTTTACAGAACTTTGGCTGCTGAGAAAGATGTAAAAATTTCTGAACATTAATTCATCAGGAAGTAGCAATTCAATCGGAACAAACAAAATGCCACATTCATGATTTGTTTCCTCGGAAATAGCTCTCAGGAAGTCAGAGAGTTAAAAACCAGAAGGGCATTGTTTCACAAGTGGAAGCTATTTGTTCATGCGCTGGTGGGAATTGGTTTATAATGTTCCTATCTGAACAGAACAGAATTAAGTAACCCATTCTGAAATTTTTCACCAAGTAATAGAGTTACAAGTTTTCACAAGTTGTAAAGGGAGCAGAGAAAAGCCAAAGCAAAGACTAAAAAGTATTCCTTAAGTCAAGCCTTCATTTGCAACAAAGCAATCACTCCTAATCAGGCCAGGAGGATAGGAAGAGGATGTTCAGATACTACACTCTGGTATCAGAAAGAAATAATTTCACATTTTGACCTCAGCCTGACAAACATACTCTTGACAAAAATCCTTGTATATGTTTTTAGGTTATGATATGTCACATATCACTTTGAAATACAGACCTGAGGCTTGGTAAGGAAGCCACTCTCACATCTTTACAAGACGTCCAGGAGGGGGCTGGCCCCGTGGCCGAGTGGTTAAGTTCTCACGCTCTGCTTCTGTGGCCCAGGATTTCGCCGGTTCGGATCCTGGGTGCAGACATGGCACTGCTTGTCAGGCCATGCAGAGGTGGCATCTCACATCCCACAACTAGAAGGACCCACAACTAAAAATATGAAACTATGTACTGGGAGGCTTTGGGGAAAAAAAGGAAAAAAAAAAAAAAGACATCCAGGAGCAGCTCGTACTCCAGAAATCAAAGAAACTTAACCTGAACCTAAAAAACAAATCTATCTGGAAAGAGATTAGCATATTTCTAAATATTTCATATTTAACACAGAGAGAGGAACTTTTGCACAAATAATATTTAAAATGGCAGTAATCTGTTTTTTTTTTGCTATATGTATATGTCCTGCAGGTTGAATAAAAGGCTATCTACTTATACTGTAAAACATTTATTGTATAAAATTCACTGAGACCAGCGAATATTAGTATTTATTGAAATAGAAAGAACCAAATCTTTAGGAATATTCCAATGTCTGACATAGAAAAGTTTAGAATTGATAGGACCTGTATTTTTATCCAATTCCTTTGTGATTTTAAAGTATCCTTTACATGAAAAAATAGCTGGAAATCTGAGCTAACAGCCCACGTAGACTTAAGTGAGATTTTTCCCACTTTGTAGAGTGTGGTACTGTGCTCCTTGTCTGCAAAGTGCCTGCACGCATGCATCCACATCCACAACACTGAGCAGCATTAGTTTTTTTTTTTTTTTTAAAGGATTAAGTTGATTGAAAGTAGAACCCATTGGAATAGGAATGTAAGTATCCTTGCCCTTCCCACTTGTGGCAGTGGAAGTAGAAGATATTTGTTTCATATTGTTGCTACAAAATCAGTTATTAAAATGTCCTTGCCAATGGGAGGAGTGACTTCTCTCTCTCATCCAAGCCGCCATTTTCTTTCACCTCAGCTGCTGCCACAGCCTTTCCACTTCTGTTGTTGTCAACTTCCAAACCATTCTTCACATGACAGCCAGAGTGATATGTATTTTTTAAGGTCTCTAGCATTTTTTTTAAATTGTGGTAAAATATACATAAGATAAAATTTACCACTTTAACCGTCTTCAAGTATACAATTCATTGGCATTAAGTACATTCCCATTGTTGTGAAATCTTTCCCACCATCCACCTCCAGAAATTTTGCAGGATTCCAAACTGAAATTCTGTACCCACTAACCCTAACTCCCCTTTCCGCCCACCCTCCAGCTCCTGGTAACCCCTATTCTGATTTCCAGCTCTAGGAATTTGACTATGCAGGGTCCCTCAAAGAAGTGAATCTGTCCTTCTGTCTGGCTAATTTCACTTAGTATAACATCTTCAAGGTCATCCACATTGTCTCATGTGTAATTTTCTTCCACTTTAAGGCTGAATAATATTCCGTTGTATGTATATACCAAATTTGTTTTTCCATTCATCCCTTGATGGATATATGGGTTGTTTCCACTTTTTGCCTATTGTGAATAATGCTGCAGTGAACACTTGTATACAAACAGCTATTTGAGTCTCTGCTTTCAATTCTTTTGAGTATACACCCAGAAATGAAATTTCTGGATGATTCTATTTTTAGCTTTTTTAGGACTCACCACTGTTTTCCACAGTAGCTGCACCAGCAACGCACAAGGGTTCCAATTTCTCCACATCCTCGCCAACATGTGTTACTTTCTATTTATTTATTACTATTTTTTAATAATAGCCATTCTAATGGGTGTGCAAGTGCTATTTTTAAAACAATAACTAAATAACATATCTTTCTGCTTCAAACTCTGTGGCTTTTCATGCCTCCTTACCATAGCCGTCAGGCCTGAACTTATCCAGCCCCTGCGTCTTTTTCTAACCTCATCCTGTGCTTTCCCCTTGCCTTAACTCTTCCCGTGCGGGACTTTGGTACTTGTTCATCCCTCTGCCCTGACTGCCACTCCTTCACTTTGTATGGATGGCTGCTTAGCATTCTTTGGGTCTCCACCTCCACAGGGGTCCCTAAGCACCCTTGGTAAGGATGCTCCAGCCTTATTCTCTCCCAGCACCTTGTTCCTTTCCTCTCTAGCACTGACCAGCATCTGCAATGACTTCATCTCTTTGCCATTTCCTTCCTGCCTTTGACAGGAGAATGGAAGCTCCATGAGGACAAGACCAGGTGTTGTCTTCACTCTTGCCTCCTCAACCTGGGAGGCTCCTAAGAAGTGCTCAACAGCGAGTTGATAATCAAATTGCAAAAGGGTCATGGAGAGGCCTCATATATTTATGACTTTTCCCCTCTACTAATGAAACATATGTGTAATTTCTCTGATTTGTCAAAATAAAAGCATTCAGAGACTAAATTTATTGTCTAAAATCTTGTAACAATTTTCTTTTATTATAGGTTTTTTTTTTTTTTTTTAAGATTTTATTTTTTTCCTTTTTCTCCCCAAAGCCCCCCAGTACATAGTTGTGTATTCTTCGGTGTGGGTTCTTCTAGTTGTGGCATGTGGGACGCTGCCTCAGCGTGGTCTGATGAGCAGTGCCATGTCCGCGCCCAGGACTCGAACCAACGAAACACTGGGCCGCCTGCAGCGGAGCGCGCGAACTTAACCACTCGGCCACGGGGCCAGCCCCTTATTATACGTGTTTAATATTAACTTAATTACATAGCTTAATATTTACATTACCAGACTCAAAGCTGCTAAACAGGTTACAGCTAGATTGGCTGCTTTCTAACAAGTCAGTTAAAAATTACTTCTATTAAAAAAAATCTGGTTAATATGTACAAAAGGTAACAAAACTCAAATACCATTTAATTTAAGCACTTTTGCCTCATCAACAACAAAAAAATGTTGTTAAAACTTTTATCTGAAATCATGCCTATTTTGTCCCAGTGTTCTTCAGTAAGTATGAAAACACCAAGTAATTTGCCAAGACAAGTTTTAAATCTATTTGAAGGGTTTGTGGGAGGGAAATTGAGAGGATTTAATCTCTCCTCATTTTAGTTCCATATTCCCATCTTGGGCCAAAGATTAGAAGCACTAACATCAGTTATAGAGTTTGTGAATTAAAAGGGTAAAAGAATTGTCTGGGATTCATTGACAAAAAAATGTGTCCTATACAGACGATTTTAGAACGATCCGTTTGCGCATTTACAGGCTGGTATCTGCATACGGTTTCTTTGATTCATCCTGCTCAGCGTTTAATGGGTCCTTCGACCTGGAAACATCTCTCTTCTCACCTTCACTGCATCTATTCTCATCTTCCATGACCTATTTTGACAGTTTGTCCAGCATCTAAGGTTTTACCCTTTTCTCACAATTTCTTTTCTCCTCTTTCTTTCTTTCTTTTTTCTTACGTATTCTGGGAAACGTCTTTACTATTTCTAAATCAGTGATTCTCAAACTTTGGTGTGCGTTAGAATCACCTGGGGGCTTATTAAAAAATAAATGGACAGGCTCCACCCCTAGACTTTCTGATTCAGTAGTTCTGGATGGGGGCCAAGAAATTGCATTTCTAACAAATTCCCAAGTGACTCTGACACTACTGGTATGGGGACCACAATCTGAGAGAGACTTCTATATCCTTCCTACTCAAATATATCTGGGGATCAGCCCGGCACTCCTACCAAGCTCCCAGGTGATGAAGCTACTGGTGTTTTGCTCAGGCTTTGAGTAGCACGGATCTAGAACAGTGGTTCTGAAGTCTCAATCCTGAGCCAACAGCATTAGAAACACCTGGGAATTTGTTAGAAAGCCAATTTCTCAGGCCCCATTTGAGACCTACTAAAACAGCACCTGCATTTTAGCAGGATCCCCAGATGACCAGCAAGCCCAATAAAGCTGAGAAGCCCTTCTCTAAATCACCTAGCTAGTTCCCACTGTGCCAATGTTGCTGTATAGCTCGTCTGTTGCACTTATTTCAGATAAAATTTTAATTTTGTGCACGCTTTTTAAATCTTTGATTACTCATTTTTATCATAGTCTAATCTTGATTATGGCTGCAATATCATTTCAGATTCTGAGGCCACTAACGTTCCTTGCAGGTTTCCTTGTTCATTTTGCTAATCTCGTTCCTTATATTTATAGCCTTGATGTGGTAACCGGTGATGGCACAAACCTCCCTCGCTTCTGAGAACAAAAGTATATTTCTTGTTTATCTTTCTGTTGGCTTAGGGTCAACGCTCCTGCTCCACATGTCTTTATCTCCCAGGAGGGGCCTTAATGGGCTATGCCTTTCTTGAGGAGGAAGGAAAAGAGCATGAGGGCTGGTGGAAACCTACCAGGGCTCTTAACAGTTTTGCTGGGATGTGGGCTCCATCACATCTGCTCACGTGTTGGGGCCGAAGCAAATCACAAGGATAAATGCCATGTCAATAGAACGGAAAGTGTGCTTTTCCCACAGGAGGCGTGTTACGGGCTGAATGTTGTGGCCCCCCCAGATTTGTATGTTGAAATCTAATCTCCAATGTGATGGTATTAGGAGGTGGGGCCTTGGAGGCATAATCAGGTCATGGGGCAGAGCTGTCTCGACTGGGATTGGAGCACTGCAAGGTGATGAAGGGACAGAGCTCTCTCTTTGCTCCACGTGAGGATGTAACAGGAAGTCGGCAGTCTGCAGCCGGAAGAGGGTGCTCACCAGAACCTGACCATGCCGGTACCCCAATCTCTGATTTCCAACCTCCAGAACTGTAAGAACTAAATCCCTGTTGCTTAAAAGCCACCCAGTCTGTAGTATTTTGTTATAGCAACCTGGACTGGCTAGACTTACATAATTCTGTTACAGGAAGGTGGAGTAAACAATCTCAAACAATAATCTAATTTACCACTTTCCTCCTCATTTATGATGTTGATTTTCTTCAAAGACCTGATATATATGCATAATATATAATGAAGCATATATATTCATATATACACATTTATACATATTCATAATATGTAATGTGTATATATTATATTCATAACATGGCATGAAATATATTAGATACACACACATACTGTTTATATATGTATGAAACCAAACTATGCTGGTTGGCCCAGGCGTTGGGCCTGGGTTTCCTCTGAAGCTGTATGGATCTGTTTTCTCTCTAGACTTCTCCCTTGACGGTACTTCTTGCCATGAAAGTGGGTGGTGCCTTCTGGTCTCCAGGCTTCTCTGGATGCTTCCCGGGTGTGAAGCAGACAGGCATCATGTGCTAACAACTCCAAGTGTGATTTTTGCTGAGTGTTCCCGAGGGCATTTCTCACTGAATCAGGAGGAAGTATATGGGAGGTAGAGTACAAAGAACAGGACATCTTCACATCAAAGAGTCTTGGTCTCAAGGCTTAGAAACTGTGGCCTTTGTTGTGATAAACCTGTGTGGAAGGAGTGGTGAGGGTGTTTCCCTGGAGAGCCTTTGCCCAGGCTTTGAGGTTTGGATTCTCTCCAAGCACAGGAGGAACCCACGAGAGGGTTCTACGCAGAGCAGTGGTGGGATCTGATGCACAGACCTTTCATTTTGGAAATTTTGAAAGGTTTGATAGAATATTGTTATATTCATAATGTATGATGCAGAACATTCATAAAAAGAACAGCTATGGAGACTTCCAACACAATCTAAGCAACATTTGATCAGTCAGGGTCTAATCAGCAGACTAAAACCACACTAGTTACTTGAAAAAGTTAATAGAAAGAAATACTACCTATTACAAGATTGTTAACCAGATACCTGAGGAGGTGAAAGGAAGCGCAAAGGGGTCATAAAGGCAGCGGCTGTTGGAAGCAGCTCCCACCGCTGAAGCTGCAAGAACTAAGGGAAGAAGGTGGAATGATTGTAACTTAGCAGCCTAGAGCCGGGCCTGGAGAGGCGCCTAGAGAGGGGGCTAGAGACGGGCCTGGAGAGG